>NC_090249.1:53784639-53787139 GCF_037325665.1 Littorina saxatilis
ATTTGGTATACTTTTGAAGTTTGTCTTACTTTCCTGTATTTGCTTTCTTTAAAATGTTGACATTTTCATCGAAACCTCTTGAATTCGAAGGCCATGTTTATAAGATAATTTGCCACAACCTTCCGCGATTAAGTACGTCGGCCAGGTTGTATCTATTTAGTTATGTCTCTATTTTTAAACCACCGCATGCTCTCAAGCACACATTCTCTTGTGTCTGACCTGTTTACTGCGACATGGTTTAGACTGCGGTGTCAGTGAATCGATTCTTGGTCAAGCGCATTCTCTCTGAAGTCAGTCTCAGACTGTTTGACGTGCTGTCTGACCCAAGGTTGTTTAGATGTGTCTTTGTCGGGGGAGTCTTGCAGCCAGGCACCTCTTATCTCCTCCACGTGTTGTTATCAAGCTCAGGAGACTGGTATGTTGACAGATTTAAATAGGGCTGGATTTTTGTCGGCGTCGTTATCAGTTTGGTTATCGTCGATCGGTAGTATATGATTGAATGCGTCCGGATTCTTTCTTATTTCAACGATAATAGCAACGTAGGTGAAAGTGGTGATGGTGATCTGAAGATGATGATGATGATGATGATGATGATGATGATGCTGCTGCTGCTGATGATGACGATGATGATCGACGATGATGATGATGATGATGGTGATGATTATGAAAAGGAGGAAGAGGAGGAGGATGCTTCTGCTACTGATGATGATGATGTTGATGCTGCTGCTGTTGCCGAGGAGGATGAGGAAACTGAAGCGGAGGGAGAAGGAGGTGATGAAGAAGAAAAGAGAAGAGGAAAACTTTCGGGTTGAAATGCTTATTTCAAGTTTCCAATGCGATGTCTTTGAAACATGTTTTATCCTACATACGTGAGAGAGACACCCGTGAGATAATAATCGTTCAAATCACACGTGTGTATATCATGTAAATGAGGTTATGTCAAGCAAGTCTGGCAGGGACCTGTTTTTCCACTGCTTATGATGCCAAAGTCACCGAGACAAACGTCATTATAGAAACAAAAATTGCGCTCGCTAATTACCCTCGATGAATCTTTAGAACTAACACGTCACGCCACACTTTCAGAGTGACGTTTCTTTGCTTTGACGTAATAGATTGCACGAGGCTTTGGAAGAGATCGAGGTTCCAAAACAAGCGTCTTTAATTTAGCTGCCTCGTCTGCAAGACATTTTCAGTAAAATACACGTAAGTACAGTATGTAGGATAAACAGAATACTACATGGCTTGCTGTGTCGTACCAGATTTACACTCGTTGCATTTTCAAATAGTGAACAGCTCGCTTTCGCTCGCAGTTCAGTATTTAATAAACCAACTCGTGTAAATCTGGTACGACACAGCAAGCCATGTAGTATTCTCTATATGGAATGTGTTTAACAAAACATAACACATAATGAGGGAGATGTATGCATACAAACCATAAATGGGACGCGATAGCACCCTGGCAAACAACACGGACGAAGCGAGAGAGAGAGAGGGGGTGGGGGTGGAGGGGGGGGGGGTATAGAGAGGGGTTGGTGTGGTGGGTGTGGATCCTTCCACAAAAGATTCCAGAACATGTACACTCATATAACAGAGAGTTTTATCAATGATGTCATGGGAGGCGGAGAACTTGATTGCACACATATAACAGAGAAAACAAGAAATTCCTCCGAGGTAGGAAAAACACCCCCGTTGGTCAAAGGGAAATAACCATTCTCACTGCCACCAACTGAGAAGGTTATTTCCCTTTGACCATTAATATGTCCCTCTATAAGTCCTTGTAGAATCTTAATCCACCAATAACTCCCTAACCGTGTGTTTGACTGGTCCCAATTTTTGTAAGGGCCGTCTCAGGAATGTATAGAACCTGTTCACCAAGTTTGGTGACGATCGGTCCGTTCATTCTTGAGATCTATATGCGAACACAAACACACAAACAAACAAACAAACAAACAAACAAACAAACAAACACATGGACCGAATCCTATACACACCCCTATACCGGGGGTGTAATGACCAAGTATGCCATCAGTGGGAGAAACAAATACCCACAATGGAAAGAAAAGGACAGATTGAGACTGAGAGTCCAGACAAGAACTCCATTGACCCTTCGCTTGGTTCATCACCCAGTGACCAAGACAGCCTCGTGTCATGAGTGCGCTCAGATCCATAAGGACAGGGCTGTCCGAGACTGGACTACTGACCAGCTGAATTGACCCGTGTCTGGGCTGACCAGCCTTTGATTGAATCCACAACGCTTTGCTTGATCCCTCTCCTTCTTGGCCTCTGGTGATAGGATGTCTGGCCAGTTGTTATGGGAGTTAGTGCTGACCATATTTTGGCCCCACTCTCTCCCTTCTCTCTGTCTCTCTGTCTTTCTCTCTCTCTCTGTCTCTGTCTGTCTCTCTCTATCTCTCTCTGTGTCTCTGTCTAGCTCTCTCTCTCTCTCTTCTCTCTCTCTCTTCTATCTCTCTCACTCTCTCTCTCTTTCTCTCTCTCTCTC
>NC_090249.1:53792139-53827139 GCF_037325665.1 Littorina saxatilis
TATTTTTAAACCGTTGACGTCACTTCGTGACGTTTCGTAAACCAAAGATGGCGTCGGAGACAGTCAAAGCGCGGTTGCGTACAATGGCAAAAAAGATAGAAGTAAACCCGTCTAAAGCTGTCAAGGCCACTAAATCTGCTGAAAAGAGAAAGTGGACTCCTTGCTTCATCACCACGCAGCACCAGCGCTGGGTCGCGCTGAAAGAAAAATTGTTTTCGTCATAGGCCCATCGCTTCAAATTGAGAACCAAGAACAAAGGGGATAGGCTACTGAACTCGCCAAAGTTTTGCTGGACACGTGAGTACATAGGCCTATTAGAAAATTAGATGTACTTGTAGAATAAGAATAAGAATAAGAATACTTTATTATCTCATAGAGAAATTCAGGCGTGGTACATAACAATAATACAAACAGGACATTGTTTTTACATAAGACATATAGCACTATATAACACTGTGGCCTTATTCTTGCGAATAATGTGCTGTGAGAGATCGTATATTTCCGCCTGCGCAATTTCCGGAAAACATCCACTTTCACTTTGAGACTGTTCTGTTTACATTCGACACTATCAACACCACTTTGCAATACTGAAATAATTTTTTCTGTGTTCGAGAGCTACAGCCAATCGTTATTATATCCCCTTAGGTACAGTGTTATAACATTATTGGCACATGTAAACAATATGAATTAATTAATTAACGCTACGAATGTGGAAGCCTTTAAAACAAATGTCTGAACAAAACTGAAATACGTATTTGTTTTGCTATATCTGCATTTGTCATGTTTGTAATATGCTCACTTTTGATCATAGTGACATAAATTTTGTTTTTTTACATTTAGTCAAGTTTTGACTAAATGTTTTAACATAGAGGGGGAATCGACACGAGGGTCGTGGTGTATGTGTGTGTGTGTGTGTGTGTGTGTGTGTGTGTGTGTGTGTGTGTGTGTGTGTGTGTGTGTACGTGCGTGTGTGTGTGCGTGTGTGTGTGTGTGTGTGTGTGTATGTGTATGTGTTTGTGTGTGTGTGTGTGCATGTGTGTGTGTGTAGAGCGATTCAGAGTAAACTACTGGACCGATCTTTATGAAATTTTACATGAGAGTTCCTGGGTATGATATCCCCAGACGTTTTTTTTTATTTGTTCGATAAATGTCTTTTATGACGTCATATCCGGCTTTTTGTAAAAGTTGAGGCGGCACTGTCACACCTTCAATTTTCAATCAAATTGATTGCAATTTTGGCCAAACAATGTTCGACAAAGGCCGGACTTCGGTATTGCATTTCAGCATGGAGGCTAACAAATTAGTTAATGACTTTGGTCATTAAAAATCTGAAAATTGTAATTAAAATTATTTTTTTATAAAACGATTCAAAATTACTTTTATTTTATTCTTCATCATGTTCTGATTCCAAAAACATATAAATATGTTATATTCGGATTAAAAACAAGCTCTGAAAATTAAAAATATAAAAATTATGATTAAAATTAAATTTCCGAAATCGTTTTAAAAACTATTTCATCTTATTCCTTGTCAGTTCCTGATTCCAAAAACATATAGATATTATATGTTTGGATTAAAAACACGCTCAGAAAGTTAAAAGGAAGAGAGGTACAGTAAAGCGTGCTATGAAGCACAGCGCAACCGCTACCGCGCTAAACAGGCTCGTCACTTTCACTGCATTTTGGACTAGCGGCGGACTACGTTCAGTTTCATTCTGTGAGTTCCACAGCTTGACTAAATGTAGTAATTTTGGCTTGCGCGACTTGTTTATAAATGACTTTACGACGTACACATTCTAAGTTCAGTTTTGCACAGTGGGCAATGTTAGAATCAATCATAATTATTACAATGAAATGATTAAAGATGTAGATATTCTTAATCAGTTTAATACTTTAATACTGGTCACAAACAGTAATTGGCGTTAAGCCAGGCGTACCCTTTAGGTTTATACACACACACACACACACACACACACACACACACACACACACACACACACACACACACACACATACACACACTCACACACACACACCGACACACACACACACGCGCCCGACCGCCTGCCCGCCCGCACCCACGCACGAACGCACAAACACACACACACACACATACACACACACACACTCACACACACACACACACACACACACACACACACAAACACACTCACAAGACGTTTTTATCCATAATACTCATCCCACACAAGGGATAATCAAATTGCTTGTCTTGGCATCAGAAATAATGGTGCTACACGGTGCAGGGTTCCTTGGCCTGATCGATCGCCACATGGTCTTTAGAGTGACTGACATGGCCATATTGAGTTATCCATGACTCGCCAAGCCAATCCGGAAGGAAGAAAAGAGAGCAAGAAAACTATCCCAAACAGACCCGAACCCTGGGGACCATTTCACAGATTGAATCTTGAATCGTGTCTGTTGCAATTGACTTGGTCCCTTACGGGAGTCACTGTCTGAGACAGGAATTGGTAAATGTCAGACATAAAGAAATGCAGGAAAGGTTTGATTTATTGATTAATTGATTAATTGATTGGTTAACTGATTTATTGGTTGATTTGTTGACTGATGGATTTATTGTTTTTGCAACGAGAACAAGGAAATCCGAGCAACATTTAATATGGATTTAACAACAAATCACCATGACAGGTTTTGGTTTTGGTTTCACACACACACACACACACACACACACACACACACACACGCACACACACACACACACACACACACACACACACACACACACACACACACACACACACACACACACACACACACATACACACACACACAAAGCCTGAGTGTCCTGCGCGTATCTATCTCTCGCTTGTTTTTCTCATTATATCTTTCTCTCAATATCTTACCTTTCTTTCTTTCTGTCTTTCTGTCTCTCTTTCTTTTTCCCTAACAAACTAAGAGCGAAAAGAACACGAAGCGGGCATAAAATGAAAACGCGTGAAAAACCTCCCAAAACAGGTCCCGTTGTAATTTACCGTTTGTGACAGCTTCTCTCGCCAGCTGGTAAGAAAACACCTCCACGAATGCGTTCTCGTTCCACTGATGCATGCAAATACGACATTTATCCGCCCGCCTGCCCGCTTTTCTACCCCGGACTAAAAACTGTATTGGCGGACCCGTTTCCTTCTTAACCCCAGCGCGAGTTTCGTACATATTTTTGCCAGTCGATTGTTGGCCTGTAAAGCTAGTCTCCTTTCCCAAAGGGGCAGTTACGTACACCAGCACTTTCGGGGAATGTAAGGCTCTGTGTGTAAGACGCCGTGCACAATTTATCCCGAGCAGTATTGAACAGAACATTCATTGCCGCGATAAACAAGTAAGAAGACATTCGAGGCTGCATGTATGCGAGTGCATCGGATTGGTGCACAATGCAAATGTATCTTTGCATTTGAAAGGAAAAGGATCGTTTGCCAAGACGTCTTGGGTGCGCGTTTGTGAAGATCGTTGGCCATACACTAAATGTCCAGGAAGAACTGCTCCGTTTGAGTGTGACGAGTTCATTAGGAGCAATCCATAAGAACATGCACTTCATCCCCAAACCACCTTCACTAGTTTTACTCAACAAAATAAAGACAACAAAAAGAACGTAAGAAGGAAATAAAGGATAATACATGTCCAGAAGAAGGAGACCATAACTCAGCAACATCCGCTCAAACCGTTTCCAATAAATTTCAATAGTCCAGAATTATAACGACCAGCCAAATGTCTGGCTGCGCTTTACAGATGAAAAATTGGTAGTGGGGTAGACAGCTAACCATATTTATACTATGCTGGATTTTCTAACAAACATGCAGCATGTTGATTTAGAATCAGTGTCAGATAGCGCAGTTAACTCATCCTTTTGCTAGATTCGATCCATTGAACTAACACCGATGCCAGTTTGCTTGGCGTGGCTGTGAATTCACTCGTTCGGACAGCTGAGAGGGCACAGATAGTTCAGACCAGCACCGTTGCTGCATGGTCTATTGTGATTCTCGCGACGCGGACACGGTTCAGTTGATTAGATTGTGTGTGTGTACTTGTTTGTTTGTTTCGTTTCTTCGTGTGTTTGTTTTCTAAATATTTGCGACCAAACTGTTACACTTTGTTTTTGCAGTACGAAACTAATTGGTTTAGGAAGAGGCGATGTAGCTTTTGCATAGATTAGGTTGAACAAGCAAACAAACAAAGATCTAGGCAAATACGACATAGCGATCAACAAAACTGCAAAATACCAAGCAAACTTTAGAACGCATCCCGCCTAGATGCGCCCCCCTTCCCGCTTCCAACCTGTCCATCTCGTTGCTCCAATAAAAAGTATGCTTGTGATTGCAGGAAATGACGGATCCATCTCCTACATCATTTGCGATGAAGGTTACGTTTCAGGTAATAACCAACCGTTGTTTAAATTGTGAATCATGCAAGGAAAAAGCCTTAAGGGTTTCCCCAAACAAATAATCAACACTATGATTCTTTCGTTCTTCTTGTAAAACAAAAGTATATCTCTATTAATAATGATCGTCAGAAGCTTTTATCTGAACCCATGTGAGTTTCTTCTTCTTCTTCAGCGTTCCAGAAATTCTGGTGACGTGTGAGCTCGTTTGCCCATTTGGGTTCCCCAAATTATACTCTGAGAGCATAGTCAGCTTCACTCCGCTTTCGTTGGGTAGGCATGCTGGGTATTGTCGTGTTTCCATAACCCACCGAACTCCGACATGGGTTACAGGATCTTTTCCATGCGCACTTGGTCTTGTGCTTGCGTGTACACACGAAGGGGGTTAAGTCACCAGCAGGTCGGGCACATAAGTTGACCTGGGAGATCGGAAAAATCTCCACTCTTAACCCACCAGGCGGCAGCGACCGGGATTCGAACTCACGACCTCCCTATTAGGAAGCCGACGTCTTACCACTGCGCCACTTCGCCCGTCGATGTGAGTTTAAGAGTGCGCACTTTCTAAACGATTGCAGTATTTGATTTATTTTACTCGTATTTTCCACGGGTACATCGTGTACTCTGCTTCATGTATTCGGCACCTCTAACGCACCCACTCCCACACACATCAAATGGAGAATAAATTAATAAAAATAAGTTTAAAAAATTATAATCGAGTGAATAGCCATGAGAAATGCAATAGAGGAAGGCCCGCGTGTGTCGACGGAACTACACACACCTGTCCGTGTACATATGGAACAGCAGAATGGAAGATACAGGTGGGTCGATGAAAAGGAGATTCTTTGCAGCTGAAACGTCTATCAGTGTTAACAAAATTAACCCTTCTGCGATCAGCTGCTGTACTTGGTGCTTGACTGTCTAAAGCTGTTTTCGTATCGGCGTCAGACTGGCTGTATAGTTTGAAAAGCGAATTGTGTGTGTGTCTGTCGATCATAAGTATTGGAGATTTTCAAATTAACTCTCTCTATCTGTCTTTATTCTCTCTCTCTCTCTCTCTCTCTCTCTCTCTCTCTCTCTCTCTCTCTCTCTCGGGAAGCGGGACGGCACGAGATCAAGCAGGGCGGATTTTTCACTGCTGCGATCTCTCCAGCTCGAAATTCTTCATTACTCCACCACAATGTCTGTTGCTGGACTTCCAACCGCAGTAAAAGCCACGCTAGAGGCCCTGCTTGCTGAAAATCAGCTAACTTCCTGGAAAGTTGCCTCTGAAGGAAGCAAGACAGTCGTTGTTTTTCGAATGACCAGTAGCAGCACAGCCGCCATTACCGCTCACTCAACCAGTAAACAACAGTTTCGTCGCAAGCCCCCCAGCCAGCTACGACGTGATGCGATGAGGGCCGAAGCCTACACAAGATCCAAACAACAGGAACAACAACAGGAACAACAGGCAAGTCCCCTTTTTCGCCCAACCCCCCTATTTTCCCCCACGCCAGAAAAGGAAAGTGTAGGCAAAGATGACAGATGTGACACACAGTATGAGCAAGCAAGCATTCCATCGCTGTCACCATTGCATCACTATGGCAATTCAGCACGTGAAAACCGTGAATTAGATATCGCCGAACGGGCGACTGACTTTGAAACTGGGTCACTGGCTGACATGCATGCGTGCTATGTAAACAAAAACACTGACTTGGTGGAAGAAAGTGCAGTGGATTCAGAGATGAGTGAGGGGAAGGGGAAGGCGCTGCGGAAGGGGGACTCGGAGACAGAAGAGGAACGTGTTATTGAGAACAGTGCAGAGCAGGCTGGTTTTCTCCTAGATGATATCTACGAACAAGTGGGTGCAGTGACAAATACGAAGAAGCAGAGAAGGCTGAGGGATATCCGCCGTAACCAGTCCATACACCACGCGGTGCTAGACAAGCGTTTTGAACAGAACGTGCTTGTATGCGAATCGGACGACATCGTGCTAAGATACGACATAAGAGAAAGGAAAGTGACTGATTGGTACATCAAAATGAGAGACTCTTCAGCGCGCTGTCTGAAGAGGTCGAAACCTCTGAGCAAAGACGACTTCGCAGAAGACAGAAGGCAGGCGACCAGAGACCTGAATGTTTTGGCGGCAGCCGTGAGACTGTACCTGGGCTGATCTTCGACCTGCATTGTTAACGGAAATAACGAACAAAGACCCCCGTGTGACGGACGTGCACATCCCTACACCTAGCTGTGTGCACAGACTGACTCGCTATCGGACTTCCAGTAGCGAGAATCTTTTCGCGATCGTGCATGTTTCGGTATCCAGAAAGCTTTGTACGTCGACATCCCAACCCCACAACACCCTTTCGCTAAAAACCATTCAGTGTTTCCGCGAATAAAACATTCTGATTCTGATTCTCTCTCTCTCTGGCTTTTTTCCCTTTTTCAAATCAGATTTGTGGAGTTCCTTCGTGACAGATTGAAGTTTCACAGACATGTCTTAGCAAACGGATGCCATGAAATGTGGTTAACAGGACGAGAACATCGAATTGATTCATCCCAGAGCGGCAGCTAATTGTGCAATGCACGCCAATACACTGGCGTCAAGTCAGGCCGAAGCAACAAACCCCGCTGACTCCGACACAAAGTGTACACCGTATACACAAAGTTGTTTTCTGCATATGACACTAATACACGAAGATTGAAAACGCAGTCGCATCCACTTTTCTTAATATCCGAGTCTTTTGGTGGACACATTTGCTACCTTGAGATCATGGTGGCGGTAATTCTCTGAACACCGGCACGGTTGGCCTACTGGTAAGGTGTCCGCCCCGTGATCGGGAGGTCGTGGGTTCGAACCCCGGCCGGGTCATACCTAAGACTTTAAAATGGACAATCTAGTGGCTGCTCCGCCTGGCGTCTGGCATTATGGGGTTAGTGCTAGGACTGGTTGGTCCGGTGTCAGAATATGTGACTGGGTGAGACATGACGCCTGTGCTGCGACTTCTGTCTTGTGTGTGGCGCACGTTATATGTCAAAGCAGCACCGCCCTGATACGGCCCTTCGTGGTCGGCTGGGCGTTAAGGCGTAAGGGTCACCCAGATTGTCGGACCAAAACTGTTATTTTTTTATTCAGTCACTTGCAATCAATGAATTGGCTTGATGTTTGGTAGTTTTCTTCAAAAATCATTATATTTTCAGAAAACATCAAGTTTGAATGTCTAAATTAAGTAGAACAACTGAAAGAATTATTTAGTTCGTAACAAAATGGGCAAAATAAACCTGCAAAAATGCTAATTTTAGCCCTTTTCAATGCACTCTTGGGGAAAAAAATATGTGTCCAATTGAAAAATAAATTGGCACTCATATTTAAAGCATCATTACCTACATTATGTTCTAACAGCTTTCTGTTTTGTTGGAAAGTTTGCTTTTAGTAGCATTAGAAAAGAATACTATAATTCTATATATTATTATGATATATCACACAATCAAACAAATTATATTTTTTTGATTATCAGCTTTATTTTAGAACAAAATATAGCCAGTCAAGTGAACATTTGATGTGGAAAGTTTCAATGGAATAGGTGAATATTTAAAAAAGTTGATCATGCAGACAGTGTAGCTGCTCTGTGATTTCGGTCGAACTTTCACTACATAAAACAGCAAACAGTTCAACATCTATCAGTCTATGTCCTTTAGGGGGAGGGGGGGGTCATTAAGAGATTAGAATCAAAACTATCTTCACTTGAGCTACTGTCTGATTCATCATCTGTGTCAGACTGTTCTGAGCAGTTTTTTGAATCAAATTCATCATCAGAACCGATAGTTTCATTCAACAGACCCTTGATTAAAGGGATTTTTAATTCCCACCAACCGACTTTGAGCACTTATTGCAAGAAAACGATGTATGCTAGAGACAAAATGTAAACTGCACATGAAATTATAGATATTGTTCTAGCTTTCGGCAACAGGTGTACGAACCAAAACTGGGTGCCATCCAAACAGCAGAGAACAAACCGCGGGGTCTGATTCGTTGATATCTCAACCAATCTCAATGTCAACCCAACCAACATCGCGGCTGGCTCCCATCCGGCCGGTTGGTAACGTTCCCGTGCACCCTCGGCCCTGTTTGCAAGGAACATGACGGACACGGCTAGGGGTGTGTGTCAATAAGATGCATTACTTTCAAGAGTGTATAGCTCTTTCCATGGCTGTCCCTGTATAAGGCAATTCAACGCTCCACATCGACGGAAACCGGAACTGTACAGGCTCTAAAACGTCGCCTGCTGACCGCAATGTCTGGGGCTCATGGCTGAGAAAACATATCGCACGACCTCGTGACAACAGGACCGCAGAAACGAGAAGCTTTGTACGTGATTGGCAGACGAAAGGAGGCTGTTATGAGAGAGATGGAAAGACAATGGTGACCCCATGCGAAGATTGGCGAAGGGAATAGATAGTGAGGAGATAGTGGGGTTTGGATAGGGGTAGTGGGGAGTAGACAGAGGTAATGGGGTGAACATAGCAAGAACGAAAGTGGAGTTTTAGGTCGAAAGGGGAAGGGGATAAATCTTGAAAACAGGATAAAAGACACATTTGGTGAGGGAAAGGACAGCGGTATTGGAGAGGAGATAGCAACAACGAAAGTTGAGTTTTAGCTCGAAAGGGGAAGGTGATAAATCGTACAGACAGGATAA
Source organism: Littorina saxatilis (assembly GCF_037325665.1). Classification (NCBI taxonomy): domain Eukaryota; kingdom Metazoa; phylum Mollusca; class Gastropoda; order Littorinimorpha; family Littorinidae; genus Littorina; species Littorina saxatilis. Next base: position 53,801,220 of record NC_090249.1, read on the forward strand.
AAGACACATTTGGTGAGGGAAAGGACAGCGGTATTGAAGAGGAGATTGCAAAAACGAAAGTTGAGTTTTGGTCAGTGAGAGGGGGTGTCGGGGAGCGGGGCAAAACTGAAGAAGCACAACAGGCACATTTTGATGTTTCTGTTCTCGTTGAAGTCTGACTGTCTGTTTAAATATGTACTTTGATTGCACAGCCATAGGTTAGGCACTTACAAATGTCCATTAATTATATATATGTCATTATTATGTTTCCCATTTTAAAGGCCCCGTTACGGCAACGCCTATTTGTATTATTGTAAAATAAAAACACACAAACACACACACACACACACACACACACACACACACACACACACACACACACACACACACACACACACACACACACACATATATATAAAAAAAAAACCAGAGAGAGATAAAGAGGAAAGAAAATGCCAAGGAAACTTTGATATTTGTCATGCAGCGTGTCTATTCAGGATTTGCTGACGATGGCGTCTAATCGAACAGTTCAGGGCGTGTGCAGATCAACCTTTGAGCGTTTGCTCTTTCCACTAAAAAGATGCGACATTTCACGTGCTGTCATCAAAGTTGTGTTCGCAAAATGCAGTGCACTTTATTTGTATTTGTTTTTCTCTCCCTGAACTTTACATGCATGTGGGGTGATTTATAGAATGGATTCATTATCGTGGAGCTAGGTGTCGTAGAGGAATAAGACAGGCGGGAGAGAGGCCGGAGTGGATGAGTCGATTAATGCTAAACCCTGCTACATGCCACTGTTATTGGAACGTAGCCATATAGCTGTTATATGTTTGAATCAAAACGCACATGTTTAGTTGATTAAAATGAGCACAGAATCCCTTCACACACACACACACACACACACACACACACACGCACGCACGCACGCACGCACGCACGCACGCACGCACACACACACACACACACACACACACACACACACAATCTGCATGGCAAACTGCACCGGAAATGAGGGAAGATTTGCAGGAAGATGGACCGCTTCATGACGTGTACATGTTCCGGCGGAAATTGGTGGCCCAGTAAATCCCCTCCCACGTGGAAAAGAGTTATTGGGAATAGGCTGGATATGAACTTTCATACTTTGATTTGCTTTTCGCGTGGAGGTGTCAGTCTGTCCATTGTATCTCTCACAGCTTGTGCTAAAGGGTAAAGGTACAAAGGGGATAACCGCATACAGAGCCGGACCTGTGATTAGTAGGATGAGGGGGGGGTGTAGGGGTGGGTTCCCAGCTGTGGTAGGGGTACACTAGTTGAGGATGTGAAGCCCAGAACCTCCTATGGGGAGTCCGGTAGCGTGCCCCCCCCCCCCCCCCGCCTTCCTGGATTATGTTTGAAATCTAGATTAAAATATGTGCAATCTGGTGCAATCTGGGAGTATTTGTCTTGATTTTTTTTTGTATCTCCCCTGGCACACAATCTTTTCTCCTAGTCAAGCCAGAAGCGAACATTGAAAGTCTTTGAATGTGACTTTCTTTCGATGCGCTCGCTCGTTTGCGCGTGTGTTTGCTGGGACTTGAGTTAGATGTGGCAGTTAGAACTTTCCCTTGTCCTTCATGAAGGAGCAAGATCATAATAATTATATTATATAATGCAACCAGTCAGTCATTATCAAACTGCGTGCAAAGTCTACAAAAGATGAGCTTTATACATCTTCTAAACTGAGAGCCCGTCGTGCCCTCCCTTGCACTTGCAGCTTTTGGCTTCGTGTTCTATTTTAAAACACAAAGGACGGTTTTGGACACAAAAAAAGAGCCACGACATTCCTCCTGGAGCAATTCATCTACAAAGCCAGCGAGCGAGGCAAAACATGTTGCTTATGAAACTGTTAAGGTTGAGCTTGAGCGAATAGCTTCAAGCAGGGTTAATACTCTTTTTTCAAAGTATTGTCTTATCACAGGGCTATTAGATTTCATGTTCTTTATAAAGGAGGTCAGATTTGTTCTATTGACCTACTTATCGATTCGAAGGTGCAGAGCAAGATTCAGTGATACGCAGATCTCTGTGAAACTATCATCGATCCTTGTTCTGACGCCCTGTATATAACAAGACCCACCTCCCCTTTTGTGACCATGCTGTTCTGAGATGAGAGTCTTTCTTTTCCTTGCTGCCACAAACACAGAGCCCGTGGGGCCCAGGCCACAAACAGGGCAGATCAATTCTCTTCAGTCGACCTGGCTGTCAACTCAAAGAAGGCAATGATCGACCGACCATGTCAACTGTTGTGTCCGCGAGCTTTCCTGCGTCACGCCACATTGGCTATTGGGGTCAGTCTACTCTAAGATTCAGAGTTCAGGTTTTCTAGCACAAGAACATGGGGTTCTGCATGTCAGGTTGGCGAATCAAAGCAGGGTATTTTCGTTCAATCGACCCCATGAGAATAAAGCAAGTTCTACGCCTATTTAGCTCTAAACTCCTTGCGTCTTATTCTTTTCTGTGCCATGCCAAGTAGGCTATTGGGGTCAGAGTAAGGATTCATAATTCAGGATCTGTTGCACGACGACATTGAGTTCAGCATGTCAGGTTGGCGAATCAAAGCAGATCAATGTCTTTCAATCGGCCCCTCATGGGAAGAAAGGAAGTTCTTCGCCTGTTTAGTTCCGAACTCTTTGAGATTTATTCCTGAGATCTTATCATTGCCTTGCCACTCTAAAAACAATATGTATGCAAAAAGACCAATTTACGATCTGGCCGAATCCTTTGGGCTGTTCAGTGAGTACAACATTCATCAAGAAGGTTGTTTTGCCGATAATGGATGCTGCCATAAACGAAGTGATACTGCGTGTTGCAAGGCGGGACATAAGGCTGTGACTTCAACAAGAAGGTGTTGAGAAAGATACATGGAACACGAAATGCCTTTTGACTTGTGCTTTGAAAGAGGGATGGTCCAAAAGTATAGATTGATCTAATTTTGGCAGACAAGTGGTGATGTTGCAATGCCTGAAAAGATCTCTGAATGGATACCAAAAATAAAAGACCAATCGAGAGTATCAGGAACGATCACAGAGATAAAACTCAAACTAAAAACAATCAGCCCATCGTTGCTCCTTTTCATCAGTGACATAGCAGTCTCATATCGAAGAGAGCCAAAACATGATGAGACCTGCTGGACCTGTTCTGTACAAAGTAAGATACGGCATGACATCCGCTCAGGGCTGGATAGCAGAGCTGTAAATGTTTGCTGATGTTGTTTGCGCTGTTGTCTGTGCAAGTGATTATACCCTCTTGAGTATGAGATGTGTGTATGGTGTGGGTCGCTGTTTGCCAGGCGGTTAGGTCCATTAGCGGCACAATGCTCCATTACACAACCACCGTTCCTGATGTGTGCTCGTCGATTGAGGAGTATTGAAGATTACTGCTGTCCATTTACGATAGCCCCTTGAGTTATTTCATTCTAGGCGATTGTCTGGTGTAGCTCGATCTCTATTTATTTAAAAACGATATAAGCACCTAGCTGTCTACGTGTCGCTGTCGTAGGTCTCATCAACAATTACTCTCTGTGTCGCAGGGCCGGACCAAATGAGTTGTAAGGGGGAGGTTCCTCCTTTTTTGGGGGGGCAAATCAGCGAAGTGGCGAAGCTAGGGGGGTCCGGGGGCATGCTCCCCCGGAAAATTGTTGAAAAACGGTTAAAATCTGTGCAATCTGGTGCATTCTGGGCCTTGTTTTGAGGGTTAAGAGCAGCATTGTTTTGATGCTAAAACTAGTAAAAGTCAAAGCAAGGTACATGCTTTTTCCAGGGGTGGGGTTCTGGAACCCCTGGAACCCCCCCCCCCCCCCCCTGGGTCCGGCCCTGTGTCGCAGTCCTTGTCTCTTGTCCTCTCATCTTCTTTCGTTCCTTTCTGCGTCTGTCTGTCTCTGTACATTTTCCCTTGATATCAGCTGTAATGTCTTTGTCTCTTTGCCTGTCTGTCTTTAATGTCTATGTTTGTCTCTCTCGTTTCCTCTCCCTCTCTCTTTCGCGCGCACACACACACAGACACACACACACACACACACACACACATACACACACACACACACACACATACACACACACACCCACCATTCTATATATATTCGTTTTCTCTCAGTTACCACCAGGATGCCCATTCTAAACGCTGTAGTTGCCAACAATTGTACCCAATGCAGACGATGAATGCGTATTGACCCGTGTCACTCATCCTTCTCAATGTCAGCCATTCAACTGTCTCTCGACTTTTTGTCTCCTTTTCCTCTCCATTTTCCTGTAACTTGACTGGAACACCTAGACAGACCTGAGGGCCATTGCAATGATGGTCTTGGATGGCTCACAGACATTCAATCCGTCAGCATGACTCCTATAGTTCCGTCTTCCTGTTTTTCACTGTCTCACTTTCCCCCAGGTCAGCTGACATTTTGTCCGGTCCTGATGACGTCATGTACGGTATGCTTGGGGGATGGAAGGGGGGGGGGGAACGAGGGAGGGAGAAAGGGGGTTAGCTTTGGGAAGACTTTCTGGAAACATACCAATGGTGTTGGGTTTCTAGCCAGAACATCTTCCAAAGGTGCCGTTTAGCACAGATGTCCTGGAAGATTAATCTGCTCGAATTAGTGTTGGTGAAATGTTAAAGGGCTTCCATAATTGCAGTGCAAAGCAGTCCATTTTCCGGACACGCCGTCATATTAGGAAATGTGACCATTAGTGATGTAATGACTGATTTGACCTCACATAAGGGGCATTGTTGAAAAGATTAGAGTATATCAAAAAAAGGTGGCGTATTAACAACAGCCATACATGAAGCATTTCTAGACACAAAATAATCACATATCTCACTGCCCACGTGGTAGTCTACATGTAGATCAATCATCCAGATCGTGTGACTGATAGGTATCATATTTTTAGACTTCAATCGATCGAATCATAAAGACCCCCATCGACATGGAATATTTGTGAATGACGGGAAGAGGTATCACCCATGTTTGGATGGTACAGACATAAGTACCAAGGAGTTTACAAACCATAGCAGTTTTACGGTGCCTTTCCAGCCAAAAATCGAAAGCATAGGATGGATTCCTGACTAGCGTCACGGGCGTTACCCGCGTGTCTGACCCTGCTAACCCGTAATGCCCATTGCTGGCAACCACCCTCCCCCTTGTTGAGGCGTCTGCCTCCAGATTGCCGTCTTGTGTCGGCGTGAGGATGTCGTCTTGTTTTACTTGGAAGCATTTAGTCCTGTAGAGTACTGTTGACAATACCCGGAGTCCTGGTGGGTTTCCGTCTTCAGTAATTGGCGTCTTCAGTTACTAGCAGCCATCCTCGTGTTTGTAAACGTGTCTTGTGGATGATTGCTGCTGGTGTGAACGACATCTTAAGGTCCTCTTTGCGCGGTTAGTTATGTACGATATCACGGACAGCATCCTGATTTTGTGAGCGTCCCTCTCGCCAAATAAGCCCTTCAATCATGATGTCCTATTGTTTGATACCACCCACGATATACTGACGTTTCTTAAATACTGTGTCGTGTTGATTTATGATGATTGTTTGGCACAGCTTATGTAGCATGAACGGGGATGGTTCTTAAAGTAGTGTTGTTAATGTCACGATTATAGGATATGCATCTGCAATATATGTCACCTGTTTGATTGTCATGATGTGCGGAACCATTTTGTCCAAGATAACCTTGTTTCCCATGTAACGTGTTGGCCATGTGTCCGAGTTTTTCTTTTCACGAAAAATATCATTTACAAACAATTTTGTCTGGAGTGTTCAGATTTGCGATGGCAATTTGTCTAGAGGTAGAATCAGCTTGCTACTGTTCGATGTCGTACAGCTTTCTTAGGTGTCCATATTATAAACTGGGTCGTTGAGTCTCCCTGTCATGGAAAGTATCCGTTACAAACAATGCATGGCGTCTGGAGTGTCAGTTGTAGACACAGATCGCTACTCTTCAGCGTTGTCCAACTTCCTGAGGGGTCCATATATACCCGTTTCATCACGTGCTGACTCCTGCGGATGCCATTGTATGTTCGTAGAAAATCAAATGCAGTCAAATTTAAACATTTATTTGAATTAACAAAAAAACGAAAGTTATTGAATTTGATATATTTTGATAAGAGTATTTAGAAAGATTTCTGAATATTTGATTACGTTTTTTATTAAAACAAAAACGAACACAGAAACATATACATTCCTGTAAAACAAATGTATGAATACAATTATTTAGTTATGAATATTAAGCTTGATTTATTGTCGGTTAATTAGAAGTGTTGTGTCTCATTATTACATATCTTTTTTGTCGTGTTTATTGCAATTTTTAAAAAAATTCAAGTAACCTTAGGGTTTTTTGAAATAAATATTGACTTGACTTGACTTGACTATTTATTCGTGGTGTGACCGACAGCGTTCAGAGAGTCAAGACAGCTATCACTGACAATTTACTCTGTAGGTTAATTACGAGTTACTTCTGACATTCCCCTGCCTTTAGCCGTCACTGGCCTGGTAACTACTCTCAGTCGCTGTGATAATATCAAGGCAATATTGTTGTGCAAGCACTTCCTAAAAGTAGACAGCATTGCTTTGTATAAACACCAACAGGTGTTAATACAAAGCAATGCTTTTTTGTGAAATAAAATGAAAGGACACGAAAAAGCATTGCTTTGTATAAACCCCTATAACCCCGTTTTTACAGTTTGTGATCATGTTGATAGCGACCACACCCCATTGACTGATTAGAAACTTGTTCACAAGTGGAACACAGGTTTAGGAAACAGGTGTGTATGACATCCTGAACTCAGGTTAAAATGAGTTCGGCTCATTCTCTCCCTGACAGGATGCCTTGAGTTTCCTTGTCTGGCAAGAAAACCGATTTGTTTTTTTGTTTTTTTACATATTTAGAGCTTTTTGTAATGTATTATTGATATAAGCAGGTTCGCGATCGTCGATAATGATTTTCCATGGTGTTGTGTAATTTTTAAATTACAAAGGAATTGATTTGTAAGACAGTTTCAAGGGAGCTATTTTTTCGCGGCTGTATTTACTGTGCAAACAACTCTAAATATGGCAAAAGTGTCAAGTGATAATCAACCGTTTGGTTTCGGCGTTCGCTGAAGAAGACGATTTTTTCTGTAGTGATGCAACCATATATTACGGTCTCCTTCCGGCAGCAGTCCCAAAATTTCGACTTGTTTTGACCTTAGAACGATGTCTTTATCATAACTGTGAAGAACAGAACGGAGATCACTGTCGAAGTCGGCCAATCTGCAATCATTTTCGTCTCGCGAACACTGATCTCAAATTTAGATCAGTGCTCGCGAAAAACATATGGGAGATACCTCTGTATTCCTAGTTTTGATAGATTCGCGTAGGACTGTCGCGTCAGGTCAGGGAGAGAATGAGCCGAACTCATTTTGACCTGAGTTCAGGATGGTGTGCATGAGTCTTATGACTACTGCCCAAGAGAGAGATAGGAGATACTGTTTTGGACAATACGTCTCGAAGTTGGTGGCTGGGACGGATGACCGGTCACCATGACATCCTTATGGGGCTCAATAATTGTTGCAAGGACAATTACGCCACTCATTTACGCCACGCCACTCATTTACGCCACGCATGTACATACGCACACATAAAGCGAGAGAGACGGATGACCGGTCACCATGACATCTCTCTCTCTCTCTTTCTCTCTCTCGCTCTATCTCTCTCTCTTTCTCTCTCTCTCTCTCTCTCTCTCTCTCTCTCTCTCTCTCTCTCTCTCTCTCTCTCTCTCTCTCTCTCTCTCTCTCGCTTTATGTGTGCGTATGTACATGCGTGCGCGTGTGAGTGGCGTAATTGTCCTTGCAACAATTAGTGAGCCCCATAAGGATGTCATGGTGACCGGTCATCCGTCCCAGCCACCAACTTCGAGACGTATTGTCAACAACAGTATCTTCTATCTCTTGTCATTAGTTTCATACCATCCTCCACCCTACTGCACGCTAGTGTCCCTGTGCCCAAACTATTTCTGAACAATGCTGTCTATCACTGGCCGAGAGGTTAGATCACGTGTATGACTATACATCTTCACTCAGCAGACATACCAGTGTCTTGACTATACATCTTAAAGGGACCTAACACGCCATTGACAGTTCCTGATTTCGGATTGGATTTCTAAAATGCAGACGGGTTTCATTTGCTAGACATAATTATGAGTCTTCGACAACACTCGCTGGGAAAAATGATGATAGGGAATCAGGATTTTGATGACGAAGTGTCAGCTAGGCAAGTTCGCTGTCCAAATCAGTTAAATTTAGTAACATAATTGCAAAGCGTTTGTGTGTAATTGTTGCAGGTGCGTCTTACGATACAGCGAATGCCCTTAGACGTCGTAAAGTTAAATTGGCCAGAAGACGTTTTCCAAAGGGAAGGTAGAGTGTTGGTCTGTGTCTGAGCCGTGAAAGGGTGGTCTTATCCCACGAACAAGCCTGAAGCTGTCGCGACTTACAAACTAGTCTTCTATGCTTGGCGCTGGTGGACAATATTCACTTTTTTGGCCAAAAACACACTTTGTGGGCCAAAAACGTACATTTTTGGCCAAAAAAGTGTGTTTTTGGCCAAAAACATGTTTTGGCCAAAACTTTTAAGTGCAAAGTTTTGTCCAAAAAAATATTTGGCCAAATCTAAAACATTTGGCCAGATCTTCACTTTTTTGGCCAAAACTGGCGGTTTGGGCCAAAAAAGTGAATATTGTCCACCAGCGCCAAGCATAGTCTTCACGGGGAGGAAAGTACCATTAATTCGCATGCCTGCAAATCCTCACGAAGTGTATAAATGTACATCTCGACTCAGCGAACCCTGCAGCCTGTCAGAAAGGCAAGACGACCCTTCATGGATTTCCATCAACCCGAACACGATACGATCCGCTGACAATGGCGCTTCGGCAGCCAGGCCAGAAATTAAAATCTGTATCCAAATGTGGTAGCTGGCGGCTATTTGAGGTTCCGCCGTCTAGTTTTCCTTCTTGGTGTGTCTGTGGATGTGCGTATAGTCTGGAGCAGGGAAAGGAGACGGGGTGAGGGGGGGAGGAAGACCAAAGGGGGACGTAATCAGCTGGAGACGTCGCATGCTAAGCTTACATTTCAGCGCTGTCAGTCTGGGCGAGGCGGCAAAGTGTTTCACGTAGTGGTCGTTTTTACTCTGACACTGTGATAAAGTTCTAGGGTTTGTTTTAGTCCGTCATCATAAATCATAAGCGTCATCAGTTGACTCATCGGTTGATTGATTTGTTGATTGATTGATTGACTGATTGATTGATTGGTTGATTGATGGCTTGCTTGATTGATTGATTGATTGATTGATACAATGGTTGATTGATTTGATTGATCGATTGATTGATTGATTGATTCATTCATTCATTCATTCATCGATTCATTTTTCCATTTATTGTTTGAAAGAACAAAAATATATGACATTATTTTGTGCGTGTTTCTGCATCGTTTTTCATGTCGTTTCTTTCTCACAACAGAAGAGGTCTTATTTGACCCAAAGAAGGTACATTAAAATGTTCTAGCAGGTAGACTTTCTGAAAATGTTTGTCCTGGTTACAAGGTTTCTAAATGGATGCTCCAGGTGGGCTTCTCGTAACTCGTTGTAGGTCACATGACACTTTGCTACTCCCAGGAAAATAACTTGTGTTCCCAAGCGTTAGTCAATCTAAAAACTAAAAATCGAAAATGGTGACAATTTCTGTTTAGTGCAATGAATGTAGCATAATATTGCAGCTGACTGATGCCGCGTGACGCGTAATATGAAGATGTAAAGACCACTTGACCAACATCCTGCGGTATTGCTTTGCTTGTCAGCTTTGTAACATGTTTCTATTCAGCTGGATATACAATTAAAGCGGCGTTATTGTTGTTTGTTTGTTTTTGTTTTTACATTTAGTCAAGTTTTGACTAAATGTTTTAACATAGAGGGGGAATCGAGACGAGGATCGTGGTGTGTGTGTGTGTGTGTGTGTGTGTGTTTCTGTCTGTCTGTCTGTCTGTCTGTGCGTGTGTGTGTGTAGAGCGATTCAGAGTAAACTACTGGACCGATCTTTATGACATTTTACATGAGAGTTCCTGGGTATAATATCCCCAGACTTTTTTTCTTTTTTCGATAAATGTCGTTTATGACGTCATATCCGGATTTTTGTAAAAGTTGAGGCGGCACTGTCACACCTTCATTTTTCAATCAAATTGATTGAAATTTTGGCCAAGCAATCTTCGACGAAGGCTGGACTTCGGTATTGCATTTCAGCATGAAGGCTTACAAATTAGTTGATGACTTTGGTCATTAAAAATCTGAAAATTGTAATTAAAATTATTTTTTTATCATCTTATTCCTTGTCGGTTGCTGATTCCAAAAACATATAGATATGATATGTTTAAATTAAAAACACGCTCAGAAAGTTAAAACGAAGAGAGGTACAGTAAAGCGTGCTATTGTTATATGAAGTCTTATATTGCGCGCGTATCTCCAGACTCGGACTCAAGGCGCAGGGATCTATTTATGCCGTGTGAGATGGAATTTTTTACACAATACATCACGCATTCACATCGACCAGCAGATCGCTGCCTTTTCGGCGCATATCCTACTTTTCACGGCCTATTATTCTGCTACACGGGTATTTTGGTGGACATTTTTTATCTGTGCCTATACAATTTTGCCAGGAAAGACCCTTTTGTCAATCGTGGGATCTTTAACGTGCACACCTCAATGTAGTGTACACGAAGGGACCTCGGTTTTTCGTCTCATCCGAAAGACTAGCACTTGAACCCACCACCTAGGTTAGGAAAGGGGGGAGAAAATTTCTAACGCCCTGACCCAGGGTCGAACTCGCAACCTCTCGCTTCCGAGCGCAAGTGCGTTACCACTCGGCTACAGCGCTGAACAGGCTCGTCACTTTCACTGCCTTTTGCACTAGCGGCGGACTACGGTCATTGTGAAAAAATGCAGTACGTTCAGTTTCATTATGTGAGTTCCACAGCTTGACTAAATGTAGTAATTTCGCCTTACGCGACTTGTTGTTTGTTTGTTGTTGTTGTTTTTGTTTTCTGGTTTTTTTGGTCATGACTGAGTTGAAGTTTTTCATTCTTATCGAAGTGAAACCGATCTCACCAATGTAAGACAATCTGACATAGGGCACTATGTTGAGTGTGACTGACTACTGTTCCACCAAAACACAAAGCAATAGACACACAGGGAAAGCTCCCCCATACCGAGTCATTCCACAGGAAATGCACCCACGTTCAGTGGAATAAGGCCCCTTCTGCACAATCGGATTTTGAATAGCAAAATCATGTGCATCGAAGCACGAGCATTTCTCATCAACTGGGGGGAAATTCCCCGCATTTGCTCTCTTGTTAATCAACTTTGTTACACAAATAAGATAAGCGTGCTGTAAAAGAAAATCCTTTGGGGATTTTCCCCCAGATACTAAATTGAGTTGATAGATTAGTTGCAAACAAAACTACGAACATGCAGAACAACTTCAGAAATGAATACAAATCAAGATCCCTGATTAGTTTATGCTTGAGAAAACACGAAACAAATATGTTTTTGCTCAGTCCAAAAGTATTGCTTAGTCTGACAGATCTACCATAGATTCACAAATAAACTGTTGTTGTCAAAGCTTATACCCCGGTCACACAGAGACGCCGCTTCTACTCCGTTGTAAAATTGTCGGAGAGCGTGGCCAATTGTGGGCCAAACGTGGGAGGATCTCCATGAGCGTGGTTTGGTCTGGGTGGGATCTGCTAGGTCGCGAACCTGCACGCTCTCTCAACGCTTATTTTGAACTGCACAAAACAAGCGTAGCCGGGTCTGGGCGCACTACAGTCGTGATGTAGATTTGTTTATGGCCCCCGTCACACAGCTCTACGTTTTTACGACGACCATGCCGATCACTCCGATCTGAAAAAGTTATGAAGTCGGGGCTCGCCGTTAAAATCCAGCACATGGCGAATAAAAAAAAATCTACACCACGACTGTACTGCAGTTCAAAATAAGCGTAGGGAGAGCTTGCAGCTTCGCGACCTAGCAGATCCCACCCCGACCAAACCACGCTCATGGAGATCCTGCCACGTTTGGCCCACGATTGGCCACGCTCTCGGACACTTTTCCGTCGTAGCAGAAGCGGCGTCTATATTATGTGAATAAGGTATTAGTGCCATGTGCTGGATTTTGACGGCGATATGTCCCGATTTGATAACTTTTTCAGATCGGCGTGATCGGCATGGTCGTGGTAAGGACGCAGCGCTGTGTGAACGGGCCCTTACTCCAAAACTGTCGCAATAAATGTCAAATGATACGTGTGTGGTGTAGCCAGAGAAATGACTTTGCCAATCAGTTCACCAAATAAATCACGTTTATTATGACAGAAATTGACATTAACGAGGTCACACTGACCTTATAAAGTATTTTGGCTGAAGATTAGGGATGTAGTTCATGCCTCCTTTATATCATCCTTTGCTAATGGCGAGTTATCGACCACTCAAAAACAAGCTGTCTTGACATTAATCCATAAAGGGAAAGAATTACCCAGAGATGATCTCGGGAATTGGAGACCCATATCTCTGACTAACACAATGTACTGAATGAAAGAGTGCGACATGAAGTTCTTGTACATCATTGTAAAGAGTGTGAATGACGTTTTAGTTTAGATGTCAAGCGCTTAGAGCAAGCCTTTTTAACGAAAGTTTTTGATTTAGCGCTATATAAATGTTCTTCTTCTTATTATTATTATTATTATTACAGATTACAAGCTCCTCGCAAAATGTCTGGCAAGGGGACTTTCAACTGTAATTGGTGATATTATTCATGGAAATCAGGTTGGTTTTATGAAAGGTAGGAAAATTAGCACAATGATTAGACTTATTGATGACACCATAGATATTATGAATACAATGGATAAACCTGGAGTTTTATTGGCAGTTGGTTTTCGACGCGCTTTTGATGGCATATCCAAAGACTTTATTTTGTTTGCTTTTGATAAGTTTGGTTTTGGAGACAATTCTAAGAAATGGGCTTCGGTTATCATGAATAACAGTCAAAGTTGTATTAATGGTATCCGGCTACCCATGTCACCTTTTGAGGTATCACCAATGAGGGTCCTAAAACTGCTCTTATATGCCGATGATGTCACTCTTTTTTTTTACATGATCAAAGAGATTTAGAAAGAGCATTACATATTTTAAACATGTTTAAAACTGTTTCCAATTTAGAAGTGAATGTAAATAAAACTGAAGCCATGTGGATTGGGTCAAACAAATACTGTACTGACTAATATTTTGGTCTTAAATGGAAACGGAAAGTAAAAAACAATATACCTGCGTCATCAATTGAAGACAACTGGTCTAAGAAAATTCAACGTATGCAACAAATAATTTGTAATTGGTCCAAAAGAAACTTAAGTATACAAGGTAAAATTTGCATTGTTAAAACCTTTCTTATATCTCAGTTCCTTTATATTTTCCAGTCTCTAGCAAGGCCTTATCATGTTTTACATCAAATTAATTCCATTTTGTTCAGGTTTATTTGGAAGAAAAAATGTTGTGGATATGCACAACTCATTTATGATGTCGTGGGCAATTGGTCTGCAGAACTCTTCAGACAATTACTGGTCTGTCACTCCTAAATATGTTTTTTTTTTTCAAGTTTGGGTAATGGTTTGTCCTGTTTTGACTCTAATGCATCCTCCAAGAAGCTGGTTGGCGTTGTTAACTGCAGATCGGTCTTTTGGAGACAAGTATTGTTAACCTGGCTAGACAACAAACACATTTTGTATGAAAAGTATGATGCCACACCTGTTCCATTGCATTGATGAATCAATGTATATGGAACAGCATGAATATACAATATAAACATAAATGCCTCTTTTTCAAAGATTTTATTAAATGTCATATTTATCATGTAAAGGATGTCGTGAATGAAATCGGTGACATGATTTCATTTGAAGAATGATGTCAAAAGGTTGGTTATAAACCAGCCAGACAATTTGAGTATAATGCGTTATGTACAGCACTTAAAACAAAACTGATTAACGCATTGCCATACCGATATGTTCTGTTGCAGGGTTTGACTCGTATTGGTAATATTACACCAAGGGAAATAAGAACTGTTTTGGTTAATTTCGAGGTACAAACTCCGAGCGCCTGTTCTTTTTGGCAAAGAAAGCATAATGTTGTTCTGGAATCAAGACACTGGCTGTTAGCTGTTAATTGTACAAAAGAAGAACGACTGCGTCTGCTTCATTGGAAAATGTTACACAGAATTTACCCAACGAATATTTTACTAAACAAGATGGGTTTATGTCAAACTAATAATTGTGAAGTTTGTAATGAACTGGATACACTTGAGCACTTCTTTTTTCATTGTCAAGAGGTGAGGAACGTTTGGAAACTATGTAAAGACTTTATTTATAAGCAAATTTATTATAATATAACTTTGAATGAAACAGATATATTATTTGGTTTTTGGAATGAAAATTTAAAAAACGATCAAATTTATTTTATAAATTATTGTATTTTGATAACAAAAATGACCATAGGAAAATTTAAGTATGGGAAGAAGTTAGACTTATGTATTTTATTTGAATTAGAGTTAAACATTAGACAGAAGTTTATGTTTTGTATAATATAAAGTTGATTATGTTATACAGAAAAAAGACCAAGGAAGAAGGATGCTCCCCGCCTTAAAAAATAAAATAAATAAAAATAAAGATAAAAAAAGTCGGGCAAAAAAATATGGGTTGAAGCATCCTGCATGCAACTGAGGTCAAAAAAGAATAAGAAAAAAAAAGGTCACACTGACCTCACTAAATATCAATCAATCAATCAATATGAAGCTTATATAGCGCGTATTCCGTGGGTACAGTTCTAAGCGCTTGTCAGCTCATCGAGCGTCCGGATCCATATGTGCCAACACTAATTGTCTCAGTGCACACTTGATGATCTCAACAAGCAGGCAATGATGACAGGTGACTTACTCAGTCAATACAGGGAGATGACAAAAGTGATTCTCCAGTGTTGCTTCTCTCGTCACACTGATTGCAATCACAATAAATCGTGTCCATTGCGGGTCTGTCGAGAGGTTTCTACAATACTTGTGTCTGTGATAGCTGTCAGAGTGTGTGATTGAGTGTGAAAATGGTCTGCTGTTTTAAACAACATAGCGTGTGATTTCCTTGATACAGACAATCCCTTAGAGAGAATGATGTTCACCAAGCATGCTTTAGCGTACGGCTTCTTGAAAATGGAGAGAACAAAAGTATGGCAATTGTTGTTGCTTGTGTAATGTTGGAATCAAATATAAATGTATGTCCTCTGGTTCTGTGTTTGTCTGTTTGTTTTTCTGTCTGGTCATCTTTGTGACGGGCTGGCGGTCTCTTACCCCTGATCCAATCCGACCAGGTGTCTTTTCACATATATGTTTAACTTGGCGAGGCACATCTTGCTGCCAGTTCACTTTATCGTCAATCATCCTGTCCAGGTCCTCTCAGACTACCCCGCGTACACCCATTCTTCACATAAGCTTTACTATTTTCTCTTTCAATCCCTTCAATGTGTGATTTCAGTGTATTTCGCATGATTGTTTTGATAAAATCAAAAAGAAATCACCTCCAGTTCATCATCCACACACACACACACACACACACACACACACACACACACACACACACACGCGCGCGCGCGCGCGCGCACATACGCACTAACGCACGCGCACACACACACACACACACACACCCACACACACACACGCACACAAGCACACAAACACACTAACACACACACACAACCACACAAACAAAACGCAGGATATAAACAACTCACACATGTCTGCTCTTCAAAACAGGTGAAATGCAATCAGTTCTTATGGAATCTTAGCCCCGCCATCAGCATTCAGAACTGAACGCAGAATACAATTATCATAAAGAAATACACCAACACAAACCTAGGGAAGCGTGCAAAACATTTTCATTTGATTTCAGTTCGGAAGTTCCAAAAAGGGTTCAATGTTACTGTGATCAAAATGACACCTTAGCAAGACTTAGAGGAAGATTCGCAGACGGGAGAAAATGAAAAGGAGAAGAAAGAGAATAAAGCATTTATTGTATGATGCGACTTCGTGACTGGACTACCTGTTTAGGATCATGGTTGCTTTGTTGCAGATAACATATTTTAAAAGTTCTTTAAAGCGTATACAATCTTGTTGGCTGTCTTCTTCTTTCTGTTTGGGGGGGGGTGGGAGGGGGGGTGTACAAAACGGAAGAGCATTCCATGTATTTCATGACCTTATGGCCGACATCACTGACGAGATTTCTGGTTGCATAATTGGAATGTGCACTTTAATATTGCAAAAATTTGCGTCCTCCCCCCAAAAAAACAGAGTCGAGCTCATTTTATTCTTAAATATGGAAATGCAATAGATATTTGACAGGGAAAGGAGGGGACGAAAGGAAACCTACAGTTAATCTAAATTGAAATCTCCAAATTTTCTGCACTGTTGGACGCGACAATTATATTTGCATATTATTATGATGGGGGCGAAGCTTCGGCAGCTTTCAAAAGAAAGGAAAAGATGATTGAACAAAAGACAGAAAGAAAGCAAATGAAAAAAACACTCTGACATGAGCATTGGACATAATTATTGTCTTTCCCTTATTTCTTCTGTGTTGTGTTTTTGTATTCTGTACTCTTTTTTGTTGTTCTATATTTCCTACAGCTTTTAATTGTGTTTTTTGTGAAGGGATGTTAAACAATAATAACTAACTTATTTGTGTTGCAGTTATCTTTAGACCTTACCAATGTTTCTTCTCTCAGTTTCGTGTTCGTTATTTTGCTGTGCTTTGTGATGACATAGAGCCTCCAGTAATCTCGTCGAAATTCATGCATAAGATATACTCTCTTTCTATCTTCGAAGTAGCATTCATACTTTTCTGTTTTGTTTTTCACGTTCTCGCTTTTTTAAAATATTTTATTTAATTTCCTTTTCTTTGACTGCAGGTTCTCAAAAGCTGGCCGTCCAAGCTCAAACAACACCAACTCCCACCAACCCTGAATAAAGTTCGGTAGCCCTGCCGAAAGGATTGAAGAGTTTTCGGCGAATTAAAAGTATATGCGTTTTGCAGACTGCCGAATTCAAACGACATCACTGCTTATTATGTCAAGTCACGTATGTAACTTTATAGTTGTAGTGAACATAGTTGCCATGTTTAACACCAACATCACTATAATTAACCCTCACCTCGCTAATAGTGAAATTTTACCCCTTTCCTGCAAGTTTGCATTACGTGGATCCCCCCCCCCCCCCCCTTCTTTGTTTCAGTCTCTGATTTTGAGTTGGCACATGATTGTGATGTGCGTTTAATTAGGTTTCGTTATCCGTTATTGCTTGCCTCTACATCTGCAAAAAAAACCACGTTTTATTTAAAAATAAATCAGAATGGTAATATGATGAGAAAGCTTAATAAACCTTAAGTAAACTGTTCAGCCTCTTTAATATATTTCAAATTATTATCGATATGATTTCGCAGTAATGGCACAAATATTCGAGCTAATATTATATTCAACTCCAGGGACACAAATCAAAAACGGGCCGACATTTCTACCACCATTATCACCAAGAAAGACAACAATACAAACCTAGTGAAGCGTGTGAAGCATTTTCATATTTTCAACGAGCAGCTTTAAACACAAATTACTGTTTTCTATGGCGAGGGTATTTTTCTCGATATGGGATCGAGGTGGAAAAATAAATGCAATCCCTGTCTCTAAACGAAATGGAAGAAGAGCACAGTGTTCCTGTGTTGTAGTTCCAACCTTCTTGCTCACCTTAGCCACAAATCAATGTCTCCGGCATCAGAAAAAATACAAAAACATTTGTCCCCAAATGCCGAGCATTGCTGCAACCTGTCTTTGCTTGAAATCCACCGAACTTGCTGATTGAGAATACGGACCTGTGGATTCATGTCTTCTCTAAAAAAAAATGATACAAAGAAAACAAAGAAAAGAAAAATGAGATCTGAACCTTCTTGTGTCTCCGGACTGTTTGTCTGCAGTGCTGGTTTTTTCTTCTTCTTTTGTTCTCACTTTTCGACAGAATTAAAATTGTCGTGTAATTTCACGCCTAGAATAGCCACAGCCGAGGAGATGGAACAAAACGGATGTGGAAAAAGCCTTATCGCGCTTGTCAGGCGTCACACTGACGCTATCGGAGACCGCAGATCGAAGGGCCGGGTTCATTTCCGATCAGGTTACGTCGTAGGACGGGCTCGGGTTCATAATGCTTCCTGCAACGAGCCTTTTATTGCTTGGTAATGAAGGAATGGGACATGGGGAAAGGAGGGAAAGACGAATGGAGAACAGGAGGAGGAAGAACAGAAGAAAGCAGGTAAGGCCAAAAAAAAAAAGGTCTGTTTACGGTAACATAGGCCCAAAAAAATAGGGTCGGTAGGTCGGGATTTTTTTTTTTTTTTTTTTTTTTTTTTTTCCCAAAAACCATATTTTTACGTTATTTTGCAAAAAAAACCGAGATTTTTTTTTTTTTTCCCAAATGCCAAAAAAAAGTCTAGGGTCGCGTGAAAAAACTAGGGTCGGTCGGGTTACCGTAAACAGACCTATTTTTTTTTGGCCTAATCGCCTACAACATAAATTGAAGATAACAGAAGAAATGAAAATACCTGAAAATTGACCATTGCAAACACAAAGAGACATTAGGGTTAGGGCTATGGATACGGATTTAAAAAAACAAAGTGAATACGCTAATCAAATGAAGAACGGAATAAACAAACGAACAATAAACACATTCAACCAGTCAATAAACCAATCAATGAATGAAGCTAGTAAGTAAGCAAGCAAACAACAAACCAGAAATCATTAGAAAGTACAATGTCTGCAGAATTTGCCGAACTACACCAACAAACCATCACACATCGAAAGGAACAGATTGGAACATAAAAAATACAAAAAAACACCAGAATAAACAACAACAAAGCATTAGCAAAACAGGAGAAGGCGCTCGCAAATGAAGTGGTGGGCAGTGGGTGCACATTATCACACCAAAGAAAGTTCCAATTCATCGCCAAAGCAGAAAGTGCGGAGGGAGAAGCAAGGAGGACGGTGACGATGGCTTCGCGGCTTCTCCCTTTTTACATTTAGTCAAGGTTTTTTTCTCTTCATGGGAATATAACGGTGAGAAAGTTTGACAAGTTCTATCGATTTATTCCTACGCAGAAGAAATGGAAGGGGATTGACAACTGCAGGTTGCAGCCTCCGAGGCATTGCACTTCATTTCTGCTGACCCTCTTCCTTGTTTCTGACGTCAAGTGTCAAAACGTCTAGGCTCCATTATTTTACAGTCTATGGAATTAAAGTGGGTTGCACATTTATGACGCACGATACAAACAAATCAAATTATACGTACTCTTCTATAAGGACAGACACGGAAGGTAAAGGAATCAGTTAATGTTGTATCAATGGTGTTCTTGTTTTTCTTAGTGCGCTCAACGGTCGCGACATAAACGATACACAGCCATAGAAAATGTACTGGGTAGGTTAATAGACAGATAGACAGACGGACAGACAGACAGACAGACAGACAGACAGGCAGACAGACAGACAGACAGACAGGAATTGAGACAGACAGACAGACAGACAGACAGACGGACGGACGGACGGACGGACGCAACGACAGACAGACAGACAGATATACAGAAAGACAGACAGACAGACAGACAGACATACCGACTGTTTCTAAATCTTTTTGAAATGTTGTCTTTGTTGAGCTTTGTCTGTGTATGTAATCCAGTTAAATGATAATGTACCACTAACGGAGAAAGTGTGAAATGTATTATTTTGTATATCAAAATCAACAAGACGATCGCGCGTGTTCTTGGCTGAATCTTTGTAATGTGAAGGATGCAGTCCATTTCACGTCATACCAACAAATCTTAACTTTTTTTTATCCCCAAATCACTTAACGGTGTCCTTAATCCCTTCTGAGGCCCATTAGCTTTGCAAAGTATTCGCCAGTCTGTGGCGCCACAAAGTTCCTAGATGTCTGAGCCAGGGGCTACAAGCTAAAAGCCTTGACCTTACACCACTAACCGCTATTGAATTTGGGGGCCAGCGGTCAGTGAGCTGAGAGGACCAAGACAACCTCTGTCCTCTGCACCAAGATTGGGTCTGCTGAAAGGAAGAAAGCTGTACTGAGATTCTCCTCGTATCTTCTGATTTGTGGGCACTATGCTGGTCGAAAAATACCCCATGCATGCATGGTCTTGCTGCACTTTGAGATGATGCAGTGAAGAGTAAATACTCAAGCAAGGAATGAGGACTTAAAATCGAAAATACCATACTATCGCCTCTGTCTTGGCTGATGTCTGGACTGAATTACATAAATAGCATCGCTCTGTCGCCACCCTTGTGGAGTCTGACTGTTGTTTGTCCTTGGTGCGTCTTCGGCTTTTGTCAGGGGTCGCTTTTCCTGCTAAAACTTTTCGCTTTTTTCAGGTCCAGACTAATACATTCAATTTCCATTTTCTCTTGATTTGTTTTGTCTGTTCCACAATAGACGGCGCTTGTAGGATCGAAACTAGTTTAAAAGGAAGGGTCTGATAATTGTGTTATTCCTGTGTGTGGGAGTTCAAAGACAGTGAAGTGTTGAAACGCATGTAGAGGGTAGGGCGTCTCTGATAATCCGCACATAAAAAGGCTGTTTCTTATACAGTAACGATATAGAGTGCAATATGATTGCGTTACATGATCAACTTGCAAAGTCTTCGTATAACAAGGTCGAACAATGACGAGAATAGAAAAAAAGCTCAAAGAAATATTAGGAAAACAATTAAAACGTTCTCAAATACAAAGTAAATCCTCCCTAAAAGTCCTGAAGAAAAAGCCTCCGTTGGGTCTTTCTTCACTCAAAAAAAAAACCACACACACACACACAGACACACACAACAATATAAACAGTGTCTTTATGGATGCGTTTATGGCATTATCTCGATTTCTGAAGCCCATGACACGCAAACAAATACACAATTGCAATAAGCCCGACGTCATAACCTCCTCGTCCTCATAAAACAACACTGACGTTATCTCTGATTACACAAGGCCCGTGGGTCGATGCTGCCCTCAGTAGACGGCTGGTTGTGTGTTCGTAATTTGAGCAGTGTGCACCCTCACGCAGAGCCGACGCGCATAGCTAAAATATTCAGGAGGCACCCTGATCTCGTCTTGTTAGGCAAATGAGATATAAATAGGACGGCAAGTCCCTCATATATCATATCCTTCCCAACAGATCAACCCACTTTTGATAAGCAATAAGTCTCGCCAAAGAAAGCTGGCGCCTTTCAGAAAGCGACCGCTCTTCGTGGAGAAATTTAGAGTCGCATTACTGCCAGTTCCGGTACCGGGGTTGGGGCACAGCCGATCAGAAAGAGGCAGATATTGGAAGCGGCGTCATTGCCTGAGGAAACCTGGCACGAGAAGAGAGGCGCATGAGCGAGAAGAATGGCGGTCCGGCCATTCCCAAGAAAAACGACCAGTCGGGATCGATGGCCTGTGGTCAGTATTGTCCGATGGAAATTGGTGTCCCATGGCTTCTTTGTGAGGTCGTCTTTTTCGGACAGGACACCGTCTCACAAAGTCCGCCGTGTCATCAGTCAGCGAAAAATATGTTTGCAGAAAATAGATAGACAGCCTAGATTTATGGGAAGGGCGAGCATATCTTGTGAAAACGTCTACGGATAAATAGTCGGGCTTACTCCCAATCTAAAAGTGCTGAACATTAAGGGGTTATAATACCTCCCAGATAACCTTTCCATCTGAGCACATTTTGACCTCTGAGGTTTGTTAATTCTTACAGTGTTTGATGTCTTTCTGACCTAAAACCCGAGTCAATACCTATCCAGAACATTAATAAAGTGTCGTGTTGCAAACGTGCTTCTTTTCAGTTCAGTTAAGTCAAAGCAGAAAAAGGACTTCTTTTCGTGATTGTACAAAGTGCAAAGGAAAACTTCATGTGCACAGTCATACAAGAGCTGAAAAGCCAGTGTGGTTGTTGGTGTCTTTTAAAAGAACAGACTTTTGTGGAAGGGAGAGAGAGAGAGAGAGAGAGAGAGAGAGAGAGAGAGAGAGAGAGAGAGAGAGAGGGAGAGAGAGAGAGAGAGGGAGAGAGAGAGAAGAGAGAGAGAGAGGGAGAGAGGGAGAGAGAGAGAGGGGGAGAGAGAGAGAGAAGAGAGAGAGAGGGAGGGAGAGAGAGGGAGAGAAGAGAGAGAGAGGGAGGGAGAGAGAGGGAGAGAGGGAGAGAGAGAGAGAGAGAGAGAGAGAGAGAGAGAGAGAGAGAGAGAGAGAGAGAGAGCCTGACAGATTTTGGAAAGGGCGATAGATTGATTGAATTATTGATTGAATTATTGATTGATATCTTTATTTATTGATTGATTGATTGATTGACTGGGTAGTGTTGAAATGTAGTTGCCGTCTGTCATGTTGACACACAATCTTCTCTCCCTGTCCCGTCTCCGTGACCTAAGTTCCCCCTTACACTCAATCCGCCACCAAGGCACCGGACTAGAAAAGGTCTCTCTGATTCTCTGTGACCTGAACTTCCCCTGCCTTCACTCTGCCATTGCGAAACTGGCTCAGACCAGATGAAGACGATAAGTAATGTTTAACGCCCTCACGGTAAAACCCCTAGGGGCATGTTACCGAGTTTAGATGGGGAGGGGGGGGGAAGAAGAAGAAGAAGAAAAGGGCCACCGCAAGGGAGGGAAGCTCAGACCAGACCTCCTTGAGTACGGAGCCGTAGTCTGGGACCCGTACCAAGCACAGGACATCGATAGGATGGAACGCATACAGCGCACTGCAGCACGTTTCATCGCCAACGACTACCGATCAAGACGTCCTGGCTTTGTTACAGGCCTCCTGACACGCCACAACCTCCCGACTCTCCAGGAACGACGAGTACACCTCCGCCTGACTTTTTACTGCAAGGTGGTTGAGGGGCTGGTGCCGGCAATGCCTCCAGAGAAATTCCTGGCCGCATGATTCGACCCAGAAGACAAACAGCAGACTACGTTGGTAGCAACCCCATAGACAATTACATAAAAAAAAACCAGGTGTTTCGCTGTACCACGCTGCAACACCGAACAATACAGACAGTCGTTCTTCCCACGATCCACAATAGAGTGGAATCACCTGGACAACATAGTTGTCCACTCAGACTCTACTGAGGCATTCAAGTCGGCGCTAACCACCAGCCGCCGCTAGACGACGTCGCTGCGCACACCCACCCGTCGCGCCAAAGCCAGCAATCTGGATGCTAGCGACGTACCCTACAGATACAGATACAGAGACCTCTATACATCCATTATAATGTGGCCTGCATTTGCCCTGAATTATATTTACATCCGTTTTTCTACGTCCTGGCATTCCCCTCACAATGACACAGCCATAGGGGCAGTAGGTCTGAACAGGTCTTTGTTCGTTTCGTTATGGTCTTCTCTCAACACTCTCACTGTCATGGTAAAAGTTCTGGACTATTTCTTGTGTGTCCTGGATATTTCCAAGAATAACACTCCCACAGAACACATTATTCTTTACGTGGGTCTCCGTCCATGTCAAGCTCTTACAGAATGGTACATTCAGTATTAGTACGTTACAGTCGAGTCATCGTAGACCTTCAGACAACCTTTTAGGCGCTTCATCCGTTTCAGCAAAAAATAGCATGCAGCGCTCAGGGCCATTTGTGGCCTCATTACGATGTGGGGTGTGTCGAGTGTGTCAGTCAATCACGATTTGAAAATATTGCCTCCGTAATTTGCTGCGCTCTTGACGCTTTGGCGTTTGCTCTGGGGCAAGAAAGTGTGATACAAGCTAATCGAAAAATGTAACCAGGCATGAAAGTAGTTTTGATAATTATAAGGAACAGACTCAAGTACTTTGAAAATACAGGCAGCTCCTGTTGTTGTTGAAGAATTAAGACTTGCGAAGTTTGTTTGTTTGTTCGTTCATGGGTTGAAACTCCCACGGCTTTTACGTGTATGACCGGTTTTACCCCGCCATTTAGGCAGCCATGCTGGGTATGTTCGTGTTTCTATAACCCACCGAACTCTGACATGGATTACAGGATCTTTTTCGTGCGCACTTGGTCTTGTGCTTGCGTGTACACACGGGGGTGTTCGGACACCGAGGAGAGTCTGCACACAAAGTTGACTCTGAGAAATAAATCTCTCGCCGAACGTGGGGACGAACTCACGCTGACAGCGGCCAACTGGATACAAATCCAGCGCGCTACCGACTGAGCTACATCCCCGCCCCACCTACAAAGTGATATCTATACATTTAGTCACACTGCTGGTCTAAAACTGAAAGATCGACAAAATAAAAACAAATTAAAAAAACAAAGAGACTGCCAACGTTCCAAAATTCAGATAAAAAACCCAAGAAAGGTAGGTTCTTGGAACGTTTGTTATTGACAAAACAATACATTCACTATATATATTGAACCTACCTTTCTTGTTTTTTGATTCTGAAAGATCGACAGTAAAACAAAACGGGGTCAATCACCACCGAAACAACCAAATTGAACCCATAATCCCGTAATAGTAGTGAAGCAAATTGCCATCAGAATAGTAGAACAGCAACAAAATGGCCACAACCGTGGCCACTGGTGCATACCTTAGGGGAGGTTAGTGACGCTGTTTACAGCGTGATCGTCTTAGCGCCGGCAATTTAGTGTTGGCGAGATTGTGATTGCCAGGAGTCAGGCCGTGTTTTTGTCCACATCTCCTGCACTTTATGACAACCATTCCTATGCAGAGAGGGGCTTCTCTCCGCCCGATCTTGTTTCTCTTATCCCACAATTCCCATGGAAGATGGCTTCTAGTTACTGCTGCACGGGATTGCTCTGACTTTGTCTTCTTCTTCTGCGTTCATGGGCTGAACCTCCCATGTACACTCGTGTGTTTTTACGTGTATGACCGTTTTTACCACGCCATTTAGGCAGCCATACGCCGCTTTTGGGGAATGCATGCTTGGTATTTTCGTATTCCTATAACCCACCGAACTCTGACATAGATTAGGGGATCTTTTCCGTGCGCACTTCGTCTTGTGCTCGCGTGTACACACGGAGGGGCATTAGGCAGTAGCAGGTCTGCACAAACGTTGACCTGGGAGATCGGAAAAATCTCCACCCTTTACCTACCAGGCGTTGCCTGGATTCGAACCCACGACCTTCCAATTGAGAGGCTGGCGTCTTATCCACGAGGCCACTGCTCCTGTCTGGTGGCGTGACGAGAGCGCTTGTCTTTGTAGCCACCTTGTCCTTGCTGCTGGGGTTTTGTCGTGATTGCTTGAGCAACATGTAGAGGTGGAGAGAGGAAGATTAGAAAAGAAGAAATGAGCACGAAGAGGAGAGAGGGGGAGGGGGGAAGGGGGGTTGCGTTGGACAACCTTGCCGCAAGGGTTTTGTCGCGATTGCCTTTATGCAAGGCTGACAAGAATTAGATAGGAAGATCAGGAAAGAAATTAGTTGCGGGTAAGGATGAGGGAGGTCGGGACGCTTGTCTGCTAGGCAACCTTGCCGTAAGAGCTTTGTTTTGACTGCTTTCGAGACAAGTACGGTTGAAGATATGTAAATTAAACAAATAATTGAGGGGAGAAATGTTTAAGGGCGGGTGGGGGCAGGTAGAAGTAGAGACAGTAAGATTTGAAACAAGAAATGAACGAAGGAGTGTACAGAGAGAGAGGGGAAGACAGAGAGAGACAGAGAGACGGTGAGGGAGATCAGTTTGTTTAGCTACGTTGCCGCTAGGGATTTGTCAGGAAGACTGGACGAAGAAGAAATGAGAGGGAGGACGTTGACGGAGATAGACAGAAAGGATGAGGGGAAGAAGAAGAGGAGA
>NC_090249.1:53837139-53854639 GCF_037325665.1 Littorina saxatilis
CGATCTGTGGGGATAATCACCTCGGCTTTTGGCGGCGTCTTTTGCTGAGACTGCCTAGTTGTGATTGGACTTACGATAGCTCTCGCCCTGTTGCCCACTCTTCCCGTTCACGCCATCTCCCCACCATCATCTGACCCTGCCCTCGGGATTCTGCTGCTGGGGGAGGTGTATGGTGTTGGGATGCGGGGGATGGGGGGCGGGGGTAGAGGCACTTGGTTTAAGGGAAGGAGTGGGGTAAAAAGGAGGAAGGCTCCACAAGAGGAGGGAGGGGGTGCCAGGGGTTGCAGTGGAATGCACACACATGTATGTGTGGGTGTGTGTGGGTGTGTGTGTGTGTGTGTGTGTGTGTGCGTGCGTGCGTGTGTGTGTGTATGTGAGTGTGTGTGTATGTGCGTGTGTGTGTGTGTGTGCGTGCGTGCGTGCGTGTGTGTGTGTGTGTGCGTGCGTGCGTGTGTGTGTGTGTGTGTGGTGCGCATGTGCCTCTCTATGTGTTGTTGTGGGCCTCAATCTCAGATTCCTTCAATGGGTTCTTTATATATTGCCCAACATGTTGAATAGAAGATCTAGGGGCAACGTTCAAGCCTAGCAATGTTTTCTTTATGAATAGAATAAACAGTTTCTTGCACACACCAACACACAAAAGAAGAAGAAGAACAAGTCGCGTAAGGCGAAAATACAATATTTAGTCAAGTAGCTGTCGAACTCACAGAATGAAACGCAATGCCATTTTACTCGTAGCATCGTCAGGCCACCGCTCATGGCAAAGGCAGTGCAGTGAAATTGACAAGAAGAGCGGGGTAGTAGTTGCGCTAAGAAGGATAGCACGCTTTTCTGTACCTCTCTTTGTTTTAACTTTCTGAGCGTGTTTTTAATCCAAACATATCATATCTATATATTTTTGGAATCAGGAACCGACAAGGAATAAGATGAAAGTGTTTTTAAATTGATTTCGAAAAAAAAATTTTGATAGTAATTTTTATATATTTAATTTTCAGAGCTTGTTTTTAATCCGAATATAACATATTTATATGTTTTAGGAATCAGCAAATGATGGAGAATAAGATAAACGTAAATTTGGATCGTTTTATAAATTTTTATTTTTTTTTACAATTTTCAGATTTTTAATGACCAAAGTCATTAATTAATTTTTAAGCCACCAAGCTGAAATGCAATACCGAACCCCGGGCTTCGTCGAAGAGTACTTGACCAAAATTTCAACCAATTTGGTTGAAAAATGAGGGCGTGACAGTGCCGCCTCAACTTTCACGAAAAGCCGGATATGACGTCATCAAAGACATTTATCAAAAAAATGAAAAAAACGTTCGGGGATATCATACCCAGGAACTCTCATGTCAAATTTCATAAAGATCGGTCCAGTAGTTTAGTCTGAATCGCTCTACACACACACACACACACACAGACACACAGACACACAGACACACACACACACGCACATACACCACGACCCTCGTTTCGATTCCCCCTCGATGTTAAAATATTTAGTCAAAACTTGACTAAATATAAAAAAACGGAAATTAAAACGAAGTAAATGAACAAAACGACACATAATCATGGCACCCCCATTCAGAAGGGATGGAACGGCTGCAACAGTGGCCATTGAGTGTAAATACAGATTCTCCGCAGCAGGTTTTTTTTCGCCTCTAAACATCCACTACAGGTTTCTGATTGTTTGGGAAACCAAGACACATCCAACTGGACCCATATTCACGTCAGTGATGAACAGCAATGGCGCTGTTTTTCATTTTGTGCCTCGTATTTCATCGGCGTTGAAGGCAATATTGGCCCGTGCAGCTGCAAGAAAAATGTGCAATTTGGAACGACGGGCGGAACATTGCAAGATTTGAGAGTAATAAACTGCAGGGGGAGATTGAAGAAATATTTAAACGGGACATCTTAATTGTTGAAACACTAGGGTGGTCTTTATAACACATTATTGCACAGGCGCTGACGTTTTTGACCCTGAACATTTCAGATAATTCCTAATCTACCCCTCCCCTCCCCTCCCCCACACACACACACTCACACTCCAGTTGCCCACAAAACTGAACTGAGGTTGCACACACGAGGTCTTGTTTTCGTGAACACTGGCCAGATCCTCCACCTCCTCCTCCTCCTCCTCCTCCTCCTGCTCTTCCTCTTGTTCTCCACTCCATCAACTTGGAATCAATCTATGAGCTCATGTGCAGTCCGGAGAAAGACTCAGGTCAAATATCTCCAGGAAGATCTTTGCTCAGGTCCTTTGCTATATTGCCCACAGCTTGGTTGCGGATTCATACATTTCTGGCAATTTTGATACGTCTTTCTTCTGGCTGTAACCAGTGGAATGCTTTTTGGAGTTGAATTCCGTGGTTGACAGCAGGAAGGCCAGGCATACGCTGCCAACAGTTTAGTCTGCTGTGTTGTCGTGTGTACACACAAGTACAAGACCAAGTGCGCACGGAAACAATCATGTAATCCATGCCAGAGTTCTGTGGGTTATAGAAACACGACAATACCCAGCACACATGATGACAGCCCCCGAAAACGGCGTATGGCTGCCTGACTGGAGGGGTAAAAACGGTCATACGCGTAAAAACCGTTGTAGTTTCAGCCCTTGAACGGAGAAGAGGGAGAAGATCGCATGAGTGTCCAAAACGGGTATGTACACAAATAGCTTTTCTAAAAATTCTTGGTCAGGATGGATGTAAACAAAGAAAGTGAAACATGCAACTTCCATCCAGATCATTTGGATGTACTTGGTCTGGGTTTTTCAGACATGGGAATTCACCTCGGATCCGAAGATTTCCAAGAAAAGCTACACATTTCCGAGATAAAAAATTTCTCTTCCAAGAAAAAACAAATCGAGAGAGAAAAAATCGAGGAACAAAAATCAAAAAAGACAATTTGCCTAATATGACTAATATCCTCCATAAAACCGTTCCTCCTTTTAGCGAGATTCCGCCTGCGTGTGTCACTTTTGCAAACAAAGAGAAAGTGTATTCAAATAATGTTAATTCAGTTGCAGGATTACAATGATCGTTGGTTACTGACAATACAAAACATGGATCACATTTGGTAAGTTTTTTTGCTGTGTAAAGTTCATGAAACATACTCCCAGAATGCACCAGATCGCACAGATTTTAAACTAGTTTTCAGAAAAATTCCGCGATTTTTATTTCAGTAAATTCCCATGCCTGTTTTTTGAATTATCTTAAAGCTGTTTGCCTACGAGCTACAATTGCGTCAACAAAGTGACTTTCCTTCCTGACCACAATTGCCGGAATTCATTTACTGGCTGAGTCAATTGTGAACTCCAAACAGCCCAATTTCTGCTCATCCTGTGATCCGCATCACGTGATTTGGATGGCCAATCATAAGCACTCCTATCTATGACACTCTCTAAAGCAAATGGCGCCCAGATGGCGTCCCGCTCTTTTAATGCTGTAAATTGAACTGTACACCCTCTAAATCCCTGTATTAAATCTACACAGGCTGAAGGGGCCATCAGGGGAGACTGTAGAAACTAAGTCATACAGATAACTCAACGGTAGAGTGTCGGATTTGAGAGTGTGGCTAGTGTGATGGCTGTGAAGTATTGGCAATAGGGTCTGCGAGCTAGCAACGAATGTAGCTCACGGAGGCATAATCATGCAGACAATTAACGTGAATTTTGTGAGGCTAACTGAGGCTAAGGCTAGGCTTTATACAACTATGGGGTCAGGGCAGCACCATGGTAGATGCCAGATAGAGAGTGGCACAGAGTTAAGAGAAAATGATTCCAAAAAGACAGTGAGTTGGAAGTGGGGGGGGGGGGGGGGTACAAGGAATACAAGGGTGTAGGAAGCAGGGGGGTTGAGGGGTGCTTATGGGCGGGGATATAGCTCAGTTGGTAGCGCGCTGGATTTGTATTCAGTTGGCCGCTGTCAGCGTGAGTTCGATCCCAGGTTCGGCGGAAATTTATTTCACAGAGTCAACTTTGTGTGCAGACTCTCTTCGGTGTCCGAACCTCCCCCCGTGTACACTACATTGGGTGTGCACGTTAAAGATCCCACGATTGACAAAAGGGTCTTTCCTAGCAAAATTGCTTAGGCACAGTTAATAATTGTCTACCTATACCCGTGTGACTTGGAATAATAGGCCGTGAAAGGTAAATATGCGCCGAAATGGCTGCAATCTACTGGCCGTATAAAATTTCATCTCACACGGCATCACTGCAGAGCGCCTAGAACTGTACCCACGGAATATGCGCGATATAAGACTCATTGATTGATTAAAATCCCGTTGTTGAGGTTGGGGATGACTGCACCGTGTTTGGCTGCAAATAGGTGTGTGGTGGAGGGTGACGCGGGTCGATACTCTGTAGAAAGGCCTGTCACTCTTTATTTCCCCTTGCACTGACCTGACCTTGCTTCGTTCCCCCCCCTGCTTCCGCTGGCCTTCTCTTTTCTCTCTTCCCCTGCAGTGCGCTCTGTCCCTCTCAGTTACGTCCTTGTATTTCCTGGCTTCATTTGTCTCTAGCTGACCTGGTTTCTTTCATTGTCTTTCCTTTGCATGAATAAATCCAAAAACAAAGAGACTGCCAACGTTCCAAAATTCAGAATCAAAAAACAAGAAAGATAATTTGTTGGAACGTTGAGACGACATAATTATTTGTGATTGTAACGTATTGTTTTGTCAACAACAAACTTTCCAACAAATTACCTTCTTAGTTTTTTTTTATTTTTCCTTTGTATGGTCAATGCGCAAAAAAATAAAAGTTGCTTGTTCATTTTCATGCTTGTTATTCTCTCAGGTGCCAGGACACAGGTTCCGGGTAACTCTCACTTTTCCATTGTACATGTAGTATGCTTTTAGAGCGCTTACTTTTGTTACACTCATTTATAATAAGTACTGTTCTACAAGGGTAAACTATGAAGCCCACTTCAGCCTAAATTTTCCATAATTCAATTATGTACAGTGGATATGTTTATCGATCTTGTATGTGTAGGCCAGTTCCTTCAAAAAAATGTTCAATGTTGGCTTTACTTTATTTATTCTACATGTGTATGAGCACTTTCTGTCATTTCATTTCCAGCTCTGTCTATGCCTGCCTGTCTGTGTCTCTTACTCTGTATTTCTGTCTCTGTCTCTTACTCTGTATTTCTGTCTGTGTCTCTTACTCTGTATTTCTGTCTCTGTCTCTTACTCTGTATTTCTGTCTCTGTCTCTTACTCTGTATTTCTGTCTGTGTCTCTTACTCTGTATTTCTGTCTGTGTCTCTTACTCTGTATTTCTGTCTGTGTCTCTTACTCTGTATTTCTGTCTGTGTCTCTTACTCTGTATTTCTGTCTCTGTCTCTTACTCTGTATTTCTGTCTGTGTCTCTTACTCTGTATTTCTGTCTCTGTCTCTTACTCTGTATTTCTGTCTGTGTCTCTTACTCTGTATTTCTGTCTGTGTCTCTTACTCTGTATTTCTGTCTGTGTCTCTTACTCTGTATTTCTGTCTCTGTCTCTTACTCTGTATTTCTGTCTGTGTCTCTTACTCTGTATTTCTGTCTGTGTCTCTTACTCTGTATTTCTGTCTCTGTCTCTTACTCTGTATTTCTGTCTGTGTCTCTTACTCTGTATTTCTGTCTGTGTCTCTTACTCTGTATTTCTGTCTGTGTCTCTTACTCTGTATTTCTGTCTCTGTCTCTTACTCTGTATTTCTGTCTGTGTCTCTTACTCTGTATTTCTGTCTGTGTCTCTTACTCTGTATTTCTGTCTCTGTCTCTTACTCTGTATTTCTGTCTGTGTCTCTTACTCTGTATTTCTGTCTGTGTCTCTTACTCTGTATTTCTGTCTCTGTCTCTTACTCTGTATTTCTGTCTCTGTCTCTTACTCTGTATTTCTGTCTGTGTCTTTTACTCTGTATTTCTGTCTCTGTCTCTTACTCTGTATTTCTGTCTGTGTCTCTTACTCTGTATTTCTGTCTCTGTCTCTTACTCTGTATTTCTGTCTGTGTCTCTTACTCTGTATTTCTGTCTCTGTCTCTTACTCTGTATTTCTGTCTGTGTCTCTTACTCTGTATTTCTGTCTGTGTCTCTTACTCTGTATTTCTGTCTGTGTCTCTTACTCTGTATTTCTGTCTGTGTCTCTTACTCTGTATTTCTGTCTCTGTCTCTTACTCTGTATTTCTGTCTGTGTCTCTTACTCTGTATTTCTGTCTGTGTCTCTTACTCTGTATTTCTGTCTGTGTCTCTTACTCTGTATTTCTGTCTGTGTCTCTTACTCTGTATTTCTGTCTGTGTCTCTTACTCTGTATTTCTGTCTGTGTCTCTTACTCTGTATTTCTGTCTGTGTCTCTTACTCTGTATTTCTGTCTGTGTCTCTTACTCTGTATTTCTGTCTGTGTCTCTTACTCTGTATTTCTGTCTGTGTCTCTTACTCTTTATTTCTGTCTGTGTCTCTTACTCTGTATTTCTGTCTCTGTCTCTTACTCTGTATTTCTGTCTGTGTCTCTTACTCTGTATTTCTGTCTGTGTCTCTTACTCTGTATTTCTGTCTGTGTCTCTTACTCTGTATTTCTGTCTCTGTCTCTTACTCTGTATTTCTGTCTCTGTCTCTTACTCTGTATTTCTGTCTCTGTCTCTTACTCTGTATTTCTGTCTGTGTCTCTTACTCTGTATTTCTGTCTGTGTCTCTTACTCTGTATTTCTGTCTCTGTCTCTTACTCTGTATTTCTGTCTGTGTCTCTTACTCTGTATTTCTGTCTGTGTCTCTTACTCTGTATTTCTGTCTGTGTCTCTTACTCTGTATTTCTGTCTGTGTCTCTTACTCTGTATTTCTGTCTGTGTCTCTTACTCTGTATTTCTGTCTGTGTCTCTTACTCTGTATTTCTGTCTGTGTCTCTTACTCTGTATTTCTGTCTCTGTCTCTTACTCTGTATTTCTGTCTGTGTCTCTTACTCTGTATTTCTGTCTGTGTCTCTTACTCTGTATTTCTGTCTGTGTCTCTTACTCTGTATTTCTGTCTGTGTCTCTTACTCTGTATTTCTGTCTGTGTCTCTTACTCTGTATTTCTGTCTGTGTCTCTTACTCTGTATTTCTGTCTGTGTCTCTTACTCTGTATTTCTGTCTGTGTCTCTTACTCTGTATTTCTGTCTGTGTCTCTTACTCTGTATTTCTGTCTGTGTCTCTTACTCTGTATTTCTGTCTCTGTCTCTTACTCTGTATTTCTGTCTGTGTCTCTTACTCTGTATTTCTGTCTGTGTCTTTTACTCTGTATTTCTGTCTGTGTCTCTTACTCTGTATTTCTGTCTGTGTCTCTTACTCTGTATTTCTGTCTCTGTCTCTTACTCTGTATTTCTGTCTGTGTCTCTTACTCTGTATTTCTGTCTGTGTCTCTTACTCTGTATTTCTGTCTGTGTCTCTTACTCTGTATTTCTGTCTGTGTCTCTTACTCTGTATTTCTGTCTGTGTCTCTTACTCTGTATTTCTGTCTGTGTCTCTTACTCTGTATTTCTGTCTGTGTCTCTTACTCTGTATTTCTGTCTGTGTCTCTTACTCTGTATTTCTGTCTGTGTCCAGGGCCGGACTAGGCGAAGAGGAGGGGGGGGGTTGCCAGTGGTGGCCCAGGGGGATGTCCCCCCTGGCGGCAGGGGCGGATCAGTTCATTTTATGAGTGGTTTTTTTCAAAAGTATATTGTGAAGATACGGGTGTGAAGGCGCGAAGCGCCGATCCGACGGCGCGAAGCGCCTAGCTTGCTAGGGGGGTCCGGGGGCATGCCCCCCCGGAAAATTTTGAAAAAAAGGATGCAAAATGGTGCAATCTGGTGCATTCTGAGGATGATCATTACCAGTTTCAGGCAGCAGATTTTGTCACTGATTAATACCCCAAAAATGGAAACTCAATGTAAAATAAAGAAATGCATACCTCATTCAATATTTTTATTTTTTGGCTGGGGGGGGGGGGGGGGTCCGGAAACCCTAGAACCCACCACCCCCCCCCCTCGTTGTGGGGGTCAGGGGGCGAAGCCCCCTGAAGCTGACGGGTAGGTCATATTCTGAGATAGGAAAATGGTCGCTCCTTGCATGAAACGGCATAAAATAAGCAATAATAAAAAAAAATTAAATAAGTAAGGTACATGTTTAGGCTAGGGGGGGGGGTTGCGCAACCCCCATAACCCCCCCGGTAGTCCGGCCCTGGTGTCTCTTACTCTGTATTTCTGTCTGTGTCTCTTACTCTGTATTTCTGTCTGTGTCTTTTACTCTGTATTTCTGTCTCTGTCTCTTACTCTGTATTTCTGTCTGTGTCTCTTACTCTGTATTTCTGTCTGTGTCTCTTACTCTGTATTTCTGTCTCTGTCTCTTACTCTGTATTTCTGTCTCTGTCTCTTACTCTGTATTTCTGTCTGTGTCTCTTACTCTGTATTTCTGTCTGTGTCTCTTACTCTGTATTTCTGTCTCTGTCTCTTACTCTGTATTTCTGTCTCTGTCTCTTACTCTGTATTTCTGTCTGTGTCTCTTACTCTGTATTTCTGTCTCTGTCTCTTACTCTGTATTTCTGTCTCTGTCTCTTACTCTGTATTTCTGTCTGTGTCTCTTACTCTGTATTTCTGTCTGTGTCTCTTACTCTGTATTTCTGTCTGTGTCTCTTACTCTGTATTTCTGTCTGTGTCTTTTACTCTGTATTTCTGTCTCTGTCTCTTACTCTGTATTTCTGTCTCTGTCTCTTACTCTGTATTTCTGTCTCTGTCTCTTACTCTGTATTTCTGTCTGTGTCTCTTACTCTTTATTTCTGTCTGTGTCTCTTACTCTGTATTTCTGTCTCTGTCTCTTACTCTGTATTTCTGTCTCTGTCTCTTACTCTGTATTTCTGTCTCTGTCGACAGCGTCATCGATGATCCATCTAGTCGTTCCGCGATGACCGACGGTGATGACATTGGGGGGGGAAGAGGCGATGGCGATGACATTTCCTCAGCTTCAAATGGCCTGCACGGATAGTTTCTTCAACCCGAAACTGCTATTTTAACATCAAATGTGTGACCGAAGCGAGAGTCGTCTTGACCTGGTACTATTTTTTGAGAAAGAATGTCTAAATCCGTTACTCTCTCTCCCTGTCTCTGTCTCTGTCTCTGTCTCTCTCTCTGTCTGCCTCTCTCTCTCTCTCTCTCTCTCTCTCTCTCTCTCTCTCTCTCTCTCTCTCTCTCACCCATTTCTCTTGTTTTCTCTCTCCTTTTCTTTCCCCAGCTTCCTTTGTCATTATTATTTTGCGTCGTTCTCTTTTTGTCTTTGATTTGAATTAGCTTGTCCCTTCGTTTTTGCTTTTGCGGTTTACCATTGTCCTTAAATTGCATTCAGAACAGGCAGCAAGCACTGTGGCCACACATTTCACTCAGATTCACCAGTCAAAACAGAGGCGACAGTTTTGGGATGTGAAAAACGTTTTCGCGATGGGATAATCAAATACCCCTCCCCCTTTCAAGTTTTTCTCTGCCTGCAACTTCCCACCACCCCCCTACCCCTCCCGCTTTTTTCCCTTGGGAGGATTGCGGGGAAATTGAAAATCGCTTTGACTGTCCTGCATGTCGGTTTCAGCTACTTTGATGAAAACGAGCTTACGGCTGACTCGCGCTACTCAGATAAAGGATTATTGAGAAAAAAACTATGTTGTGCTGTTGAAAACGCCAAAAACGTACGTTATGAAGACGTTAGTGAATTGGAGGATAAGATGGAGGATTAGTGAAGTACATGTACATATGTGTGTGTGTGTGCGTGTGTGTGTGTGTGTGTGTGTGTGTGTGTGTGTTTGTGTGTGTGTGTGTTTTAGAGAGAGAGAGAGATAGAGAGAGAGAGAGATAACCAGAGAACCAGAGAGAGAGAGGCAGAGAGAGAGAGAGCTAACGAGAGAACCAGGGGCAGAGGGAGGTGGAGGTGCGGGGGTGTTTGGTGGTGGTGGTGGTGGTGGTGGTAGAGCGAACGTCGATTGTAATCGCGAGCAAATCGGCTTTTCCCAGGCGTGCGAGTATTACGATTAGTTTCTTGATTCCACTCGAATCAGATTATTCAGCCATCTTGCTGCTATTTCTGGATTTGTTTCTGTTCCTTTGCTGTTCTTGGTTGTCTTTGATCATTTTCCTGTTCTTGCGTGGAATAAATCAACCATGGGCCTACACAATTGATCATATCTGCAAGAAGAACAGCACTGATATCCTGATGATAATGAACAAAGACGGAATGATGATTCACACGAAGTAGCTGAAAGTTTGTGTCGCTAGCAAATATTTGGGTATTCTAATCCTTAAACAGCAAAGCTGATTCACACACCCGACAGTTACAGACAGACTAACAAGATTTCAGTGATCCTTTTAGACATTCAATATCTGTTCCAGCATACCCCCTTTTCCTGCCAGACTTTTCTCTAGCCGTTAACCTCCTGTCAGACAACCTTAACTATCTCACAGTGTATATTGTTCCTTGCTTTTTCAACCCGTCTTTTCCCACTTGGCAAGGCTTCCCATGGGGAAGCCAATGAAGTTTAGGGGCCAGACGCTGCCTAATGTCAGCTTGCTGCATGAACATAAACATACTTACGTTTAAAAGTTATCTCCACAAGATGATGAGTGGCATCCTGAACTCAGGTCAAAATGAGTTACTTCCCTTCGGGTCTCATTTATCCCTGACAGGATGCCTTTGTTTTCCTTTTCTGGAAAGGAAATCGATTTCTTTTACATATTTAGAGCTTTTCGTAATGTGTTATTGATATAAGCAGATTCGCGATCATCGATAATGATTTTTCATGGTGTTGTGTAATTTTTATTTAGAAAGGAATTGTTATGTAATACACTTTCAAGCGAGCTATCTTTCGCGGATGTATTTACTGTGCAAACAACTCTAAATATGGCAAAAGTGTCACGTGATAATCAACTTTGTCACGTGATCATAACAAAATGGCTACGGAGCGGACGACTTTTTCCGTAACCAGTTGGGAGTGATGCAACAATATCCCACAGCAGTCTCAGAATGTCGACTTGTTTTGACCTTAGAACGATGTCTTTATCATAACTGTGAAGAACAGAACGGAGAACGTCTGTTATCAGAATATTAGCGAAAAACATATGGGAGATAACTCTGTATTCTTGTTTTGATAGATTTCCCTTTAATGCGCGTAGTAATTATTCACCCTGTCAGAGAAACCTGAGCGATAGCGTGGACCGATGATTATCAGAATGGATGAGTGGAAGTTTCGAATCATCAGCGACAAAAAGTACCCATAATTGTCCCATAGCATGTAAACATGTACTCGGAAGACCTATTTACACCCCCGGTATAGGGGTGTGTATAGGTTTCGGTCGATGTGTTTGTTTGTTTGTTTGTGTGTTTGTGTTCGCATATAGATCTCAAGAATGAACGGACCGATCGTCACCAAACTTGGTGAACAGGTTCTATACATTCCTGAGACGGTCCTTACAAAAATTGGGACCAGTCAAACACACGGTTAGGGAGTTATTGGTGGATTAAAATTATACAAGGACTTATAGAGGGACATCTTAATGGTCAAAGGGAAATAACCATTCTCACTCAGTCACTGCCACCAACTGAGAAGGTTATTTCCCTTTGACGGGGGTGTTTTTCCTACCTCGGAGGAATTTCTTGTTGAGAAAGTGTTCTGGCGAATTGGACGTGCAATTTTTACTTTACTTCTGGCAGGTGCGAACAAAGGCGAAGCGGCGAAAACGAAGACAGAGGGGGAATTTACAGTCTGCAAAGAGTATCCAAGCACAACATTAAAACAATGTTCTGTCTTTACTCAAGATGGGGCACTTACGGGGGTCTAGGCTCGCAGATAATATGAGAACATTCCGATGTGAGGGGACTGGAGATGTGGGTTCAAACTCAAGAAAAAATTTCCTTTTGCTTGAGGCACAATGTTTTTAAATGTTTTAACATAGAGGGGGAATCGACATGAGGGTCGTGGTGTATGTGTGTATGTATGTATGTATGTATGTATGTATGTATGTATGTATGTATGTATGTATGTATGTGTTTATGTATGTATGTATGTATGTATGTATGTATGTATGTATGTATGTATGTATGTATGTATGTATGTATGTATGTGTGTATATATGTGTGTGTGTGTGTGTGTGTGTGTGTGTGTGTGTGTGTGTGTGTCTGTGTGTGTGTGTCTGTGTGTGTACAGCGATAACTACCCTACCGATCTTCATGGAGCAAAGGAAAACTGTGGGTACATGTGAGCGTCACCTCTACTCAGGCATGTGCGTGCACTTTAAATTATGAATAATTGAATATCGACCTAATCAGGCAGTGTACACAAGCACGCTCTGACATACAGGCACGTACATGGAAGGACAGGCAAGTAGACGGACATAAATACTAATTCTCGCTCTGTCTGTCTGTCTGTCTGTCTGTCTGTCTGTCTCTCCCTCCCTCCCCCTCTCTCTCTCTCTCTCTCTCTCTCTCTCTTTAATGTTGCCTTATTTAGTGTTTTTGTGTTAGTATCTTTTGATTTGTGTGTGTGCATGTGTATATGTGTGTGTGTGTGTGTGTGTGTGTGTGTGTGTGTGTGTGTGTGTGTGTTCCAAGAACAAATTGTCACAAAAAGTGCCTCTCTCTCTCTCTCTCTCTCTCTCTCTCTCTCTCTCTCTCTCTCTCTCTCTCTCTCAGAAAGCTGTTCCATACAGAAACGCTGTTCCATGTATACAGAAGCGCTGTTCCATACAGAAGCGCTGTTTTATACAGAAACGCAGGTTCAATACAGAAACTCGCATCTCGCCTATTTTTGTCAGGCTTACCGAGACAGTCGCGGGTTAATGAGGTCTCGGCAATCCCTGATTGATTGCGTTTGCGGTGGCTCACCTGACCAAAAGCACTCCGTCACTCCACGGTGAGCGATGATAGGCCGATTGTTTTACTGACGGTCTCGTGCAGTTTATTCCCATATTGGCCTGTTCCATTTTAGAGCGATCTTCAAAAGGTTTCTCTTTTTTTGTGTTCCACATATCTCTTGATTTGTATCTGCCCTGGACCCATCTGCCCGGCTGTATTTGTCGATCATTCATAGGGGTTAAATGTTCATCAGTCGTGTTTTTTGTTGATGGGAGACAATGTGGATGTCCACGCATTTAGTTTGTTCTAATATCGCTTTCCTGATGGATTTGATCCTGGTACGGATATCGTCTGATACTTTTTCCCCTTGTGACAAATGTGACGGTCCACCACGAAACCAGTCTTAAGTCGCAGCAGACGAAAGCGAGCTAGTTCGAGGAAAAGGCACTGAGGGTCTATCTGGGTGAAATTCACTTTTTTGCAGAAACGTGTTCTGTAGACCCCAAATTACATGACAACCAAACAAATATGCCAAAATCAATCGCTAAATAGTTAAATTATTGGATTTAAATGCAATACATTCATCAAAAAAGTCCAGCATGACATCAAAATGCCTCACTTTGACCGATAATTTGCTTAGTGTATCCCTGACAGGGCCCCAACAAGTTTGGTACCGTCGGAAAGCTTATTGCATCAGCTTTCGCGCCCTGCTGCGCAGTGGTTCAAAATACCCGTCCACTTCCTCCAAATAAGGAAACCGGCACGTAAACAAATTTTAAGATTGAACCAATCAGCTTTGTCTGCCTTCCAAAAAGGACTAGCAACGGCCTCCTCATTGGTCAAATCAGTCCAGGGGGAAGTAACACAGTGATTTCCGTTCGCTGAACGAAACCAAAACAATGACTGACGTACGCCGATTGACAGCGCTTCTCAACTGCGATTCGCTTGAAAATAACCACGAACTCCAAGATTTGTTGTTGGATTTCTTTGCCGAAGACGTTGCTGGATTCAGTGACTCCGATTCTCATGCCGAAATATGTGACGCTTGCTGAATATGCGGACGAAGAGGAGACAGACCGTCCGCTTTTCAGTGTCAAAAACACCGTTGGCGTTTCTAATGGCACTGCATCAACTGCAAGAACACACGTAGTTGAGGCGAGTTGTAGAGGAGATGTGATGGAGGTGCATGCTGCAGTTCGTTAATTGCAACAGGGCTGTGATGTGCTCGAGAGAACTCGCCTTCGTTGCTGCAAAGCCAATGGAACTGGCTGCAAACAGATTAAAGTTCCCGACGCTGCACCCAGAAATACTCGTCGTGGATGTATCACCCAGTTTGATCCGGAGGAAATTGTAGCTCTACAGCTCTCATGTGACATGTATAAAGGTGAGGTTGGAGGTGGTGTCAACATTGATGTGCAAGAGCTTTTGTGGTGAACAGACTGTCACAGTGTCCAGAGGAGTTCCTGTGTTTGGGATCTACATTCTGATCTGTACGTATTCCTATTCGATGCCAACAAAGTGATTGATACAAGTAAGTTGATTTTGCTCAAGTGTTTGTCAAACTAATGGACAAAAACGTAGGTGAGATGCATGTAACCTCTTTATTCCTGATAATGACAGTGAAAATGTTTGCTGATGTGTATGACCTGTATTTGACCGTTTTCCTCCACATGTATGATGTAAACAAAGCCTTCAAAAATGGTGATAATTGTTCTTTTAACCCTTCGTTTTGCATTTAAATGATGCATGAAAGATCAAAGTACACTTGTGCAACATTTGGAAGGGTGAGGTTAATTTTCAACCCCCGTTGCTAAGGAAAATGTGAAGCTGGTGCCTTCCAAAACTTTCAAGCCCGATTTCTCAAAATGGCCGCCGGTCAACTTCTTTCATAAAAATGGCCGTAATATCGTTATTTATTGACCTAGAGCTTTAATTTTTTTTTCTAAACATCCAGGAAAGATTAACAATTTCAAAATAATAACTAACTCAAATCATCCAAATTTCGACTTAAGACTGATTTTGTGATGGACTGTCACAAATATCATCGATTGTTGTGCATCCATCTTTAAAATAATGCTCGACAGATCTGGTAATATTCGTGGACAAACTTCATGTTGCATCTTTCTTTTTTATCAGTGAAGAAGCGATGCTTTTAGGTGTGATCAGAAATGACCTGCAGTTAGGCTTCAACCGATTGCAATGCTGACGTCATTTGCCTTGTGCTAAAACCACCTTTCCCTGTGACATTACCGTTACTTCGGGCTAGCTTTCTGCTACTTTGTCTCTGTGCTTCAGGGAAAAGGGAGCTAGCTTACACAGTAACGTCAGAGACGATTGATTTTTTTATTTTTGTGTTTGTGTGTGTGTTGCTTCTGCCTTTTGTCTTCTCTCTTTGTTACGGAGGGAAGATGTGTATGTATGGGGGAGGGGGGACCTCTGTATCTTATCTCTCGTTCACCCTGTGGCATTTAGTTAATGCCTGTGTGCCACAACAAAGGACCACAACAAACTAAGGTCTTCTATGACAGTCCATTCAGTGGCCTACTCTGATTCAACATAATTAAGGCGAGGTTTAGGATACTGCTCAGGAGCTCAGCTCTGGCAAAATATGGTCAGCAGGTACAACGGGGGATGCAAAAACAGAGATCAAATCAAATCAAATTATATTTATAATCTCAAATAGGAGAAATTACGTTGGTGGCGCATAAACACGATGACAAACGGAACACTACAACATTGTTAACATTAACATGATGACAAACGGAACACTACAACATTGTTAACATTAAAATGATGACAAACGGAACACTACAACATTGTTAACATTAAAATGATGACAAACGGAACACTACAACATTGTTAACATTAAAATGATGACAAACGGAACACTACAACATTGTTAACATTAAAATGATGACAAACGGAACACTACAACATTGTTAACATTAAAATGAATGTACTAACCAATACGAGTCGTCTATAACCAAACAATCTCCCTGAATACAAAACAATATTTCCGTACAGATGTAAAACTGCCTTCCTCTCACACACACACACACACACACACACACACACACAGACACACACACACACACACACACGCACGCACGCACGCACACACCCACACACACATACACACACACACACACACATACACACATACACACACACACACACACACACACACACACACACACACACACACACACATATATATATATATATATATATATATATAGATATGAATGTAAACGATTCATTCAAGAATAACACATAGTTATTTTGAGTTCTCTTAACTCATTGTCTCCCAGGTACGGATATATCCGTACCCACTCATATGGCTCTATCTAACCAGGTACGGATATATCCGCTCAGACTGTCAGCTTCAGTCGCTTTCTGTAACGTCCATCTAACGCTTGCATTCCAGCGTGTTGATACACAGTTACTACACAGTTACTACAATTCTGAGTGACCTACTGCAGCACAGTTGGTCTCGGCTAAAACAAACTTGGTCAACATAGCTTGGGTAGAAAGTGTTAAACATGTACTACAGCAGCAACAGATATATACGCAATGATATCTTAAAGTTTTCACAGCAGCATCTTGATCCCAGAAACGAACATTTTCTGTTTGTTTGAAAGCATAATTGAAGGCGATATTGTCTGCCGCTGCCAATACAGTTGCTAAAGGGCAGACTATACCTGCGCAGTTTCATTGGCACAGACGACGCACTGCATATTATTGATGCTGCGATAGGGATTATATTATGACGAGTAAGCTTGCTTGGCCTGTTTTCCTTTCACGCAACGTGTAGCGGGCTGGGATAATCTGCAGTGCGTCGTCTGTCCTGCTGAAGTTACATATAGGTGAGCGCCAGGCCTAAGAGAATAGTGCGTGTCTCTGTCACAAGGAAACAGTAATGTGCACATTTCCAGAACCCCATCATGAAGGAAGAGAGTTGAAAGCTTGAGTGACATTCAGTTTTTAGACGGGTTTTTTTTGTATGCCAGAACGACTGTATTTGCCATGAGATGAAGTCCTATCCGTATGTTATGTCATCGTTACCAAATATTGCATATAGTGTTGTGTAAGAAGGGTCATGCAATTTGTTATAAACAAGCAGATCTGTCTTTGAGTCTTCAAACATGGAACAGTTGTCCACACACCCTCGGAGAAATGAGGCTCGACAGAAAACCAGTAAAACTCCATTAGTGATGAACGTTAAGCATGTTTAATGATTAACGCTAATGGTGCGAAGCAAGGAAATTAAACAGTAACACGATATGGGTAATACAACAAACATCGCTCTAATCATCACTTTGATCAGCGGAGTACAAGCAATGTTCGAGTAACGTTCATGCACTACTGACAAAATGCTGTCCGAGCTTATCTCGTCAAATACCTCATGTGAAATCAGCCATGGCGGCCATTTGTTTCAAATGCATCGTGCCAGGTTGGTCACATACGTGGAGGGTAGAAAAAGGAGGTCAAACCTCTAATGATTTATTCATCGTCCCAGAAACGCCTGAAAGTCTGGTTCTCTCTTCGCGCTGAGCGATTTGTAATCTTTCAGAGCGCCATTTTCTTCCCTGCAAATGAGCAGGGATCCTTGGCCATTACGCAACCAGCGATGAGAAGGAGCATGCCAGGAACCACTTTCCCGTCCTAACGCTGACGTGTACATTTCCCC
>NC_090249.1:53859639-53867139 GCF_037325665.1 Littorina saxatilis
GCAGGTTTTCTCGAGGTTTTGGTGGTTCTATCTTTCTTGCGCCTGGTTCAGACTACGCTTCCCTACCGTATTGTTTGTTGAGATTATTTTGCAGTTGTTACCTGTATTTGAATTTACTTTTCTTGATGGAGATTGCATGCTTATCGGTAATTATAAATGGTGCTTTTTATGTCAACCTTGCTGCAAAATCACATTCTTTTTGGACGAGTTTAAGACATGCATTCATAATTATCAGAATGATAAGCCATAACGTTGCTTGTTTTAAAGTTGTGCGCGTTTTTAGTTATTATACATACCTTTTGACCATATTCCATACAATTGTCATTCTAGAGGGTTTTTGCTGTTGAAAATGTTTGCGTTTACCCATGTGGCACAATGCAGTGAATATTAGAATTGCTTCCTATTAACATGCAATCAGTGATATCAGCATTGATGATTTCAGACCAAATATTATAATAATCATTTTGGCTGACCTTTTTTAGCACGGCTTGTGCGACCATCCATATATTGCATTGTAATACCACATTTTTACCGCTCTGCACTTTCGATATACATCTCCGCAACTCTTCATATTTTAACAACTACACCGTACCTACATTATGTTTGTCAAGAAACAGGGAAACGTTTTGAAGCGATTCGGTTGGTGCACACACAGATGCAAGGAATTAAACCATATTAAATTTATTTTGCAAATCGCTAGGTTGTATACACCTCTGCGTGCGCTTGGAAGAAAGTAAGCTTGTCATTTTCTATCAACTACCCCAGACGGAAATCTCAATTCAAGACGCATAAAAATTGATCACACCAATTGTGTCCGCCTGTGTGCGTACAGCTTTATCGAAAAACCACTAACAGGGTTTAAGCCCCAAATATCGACGTCGAGCTTGATTCGCTAGCGCTTGGTCGATTATCAGAGGTGGTAACTCATTTTCTGCAACTTGTTTGTGTGCATGTCTTCCTCTGTCCGCTATATTTTTACTTTTGTACTTTGTTTGATCATTTTGTTTCAGTAGTGGGAGGAGAACCCTTGAACTCTTGAATTCGATGGCACTGATGGTGCTAATGGTTATACATGTAGCTCCCTGTTTTCGCGTGACAAAAGAAACCACTGATGCATACACTGAAACAGGTAAGATATTTGGACTATGATATTGGCTAAACTATACAGATCTGGACGCCATATTTGTTGTTGTTTGTTCTTCTTCTTTCCTGGTTGTGGCCATTGAAGGTGAGCGATACTGAAAAGAAAGAGGCCTCTTTCTTGCGTGATACCATGTACCCTAGCTCCCGAAACATGCTTGTATAAACGTTTTGATCAGTTATAATTATTGTTTCAGCAAATACTTTAATTCGCACGGGAACTGGAATTGAAAAGTTTTCTTCGGGACAATGCATACACCTAAACCTATCCAGGAATTCATTTTTTTAGTAAATGGTGAGTATTAGGATTCATATGTGTCCGTCCCGATGTCCGGCCGTCTGTCCGTGGACAAA
Source organism: Littorina saxatilis (assembly GCF_037325665.1). Lineage (NCBI taxonomy): Eukaryota > Metazoa > Mollusca > Gastropoda > Littorinimorpha > Littorinidae > Littorina > Littorina saxatilis. The sequence goes on from NC_090249.1 coordinate 53,861,134, forward strand.
AACGGTAACGTTGAGGTTATCTCGAATGTTTTTCAAGCTAGACCTCTGAAACTTTGCACACTTTTAGGGTTTGATGATATCACGAAGTGACCCAAGTTTGGTTGACCCTCGTCAAGTTTTGGGGTCACAGCGGGGTCATGTTCGTTTCATAACAAACTTAACGTTGAGGTTATCTCGGATGTGTTTGAAGCTAGAGCTTTGAACACTTCAAGGGTTTGATACTCTGTCAACATGACCCTAGTTGGGTTTTTTTCTTGTTTTTTTTTTTTTTTTTTTTTTTTTGGGGGGGGGGGTGGAGTCATAGGTAATAAAATCTTCCGGGGTTTGGGGTCTTAAAAGGAAGGGCGTCTTCTAAGGGGTAGGGTGGTTCAGGGAGGGGTAGGGGTAACGAAGGCGAATCGTGTGCAAGCAATTGCTTTTCTTGTTGTTATTTGTATCACCTTGGAAAGAGTCCTCGAAGAATATACAAGCAAACAAATAAACAAACAATGACATACACATTTTTTTGAATTTGCGTGCACTTACTCTTTGTTCAAATTCATGTGTATGCACCTGATTAGTTATTTTGCTTTGTTTGATGATGCTCCTTTCTGTGTGTCTCTCAATCAATACGTTCAGTGTCTTTCTCTTTCTCATAACATTTCTGTTGTGTTCAACTCTCCCAACACTTGCGATCAATGTGTTCAGTGTCTTTCTTTTTTCTCAGAAAGTGTCTGCTATGTCATCTCTACCAACGCCACAAACTCCAAGTAAAAGCAAGGCAAGGCAAGGCAAAGAATTTATTTCAGGAAACCCCGTGGGGGTACATGAAAAAACAAAAACAAAACAGAAGCAAGGAGACACGGCAGTAAATGACACATAGGAGGGCAAAGAGAGGGCAGAAATGACAGCCGTCGGCTACCAAAACCATTCTTCGGCGTTAAAAAGCCGCCACGCGCCCTGAAGAGTATGTCAGACTGCCGGCCCCTATCGATCTAACACAAGACGATCACATTTTCCACCCCCCCCCCCTCCATTTTTCCCCGCTCCGCCCCCCCCCCCCCCCTCCCACACTTCCGTTAACCCCTCTCTTCATTCCTCCATAATCCATCATCTATAGCTTGATCTATCCGTGTTCCAACACACCAGCCTCTTTACCTGATCGTATCAAACGTACTGGCCCAAAGTCTGATCTGGTTCGCTGGCTCTTTGTTTGACACAACGGTAAATCGACAGGATATGAAATACTGAAAGTTCCTTAAGACGAAGTGTGTCTGCTTTAATGGCGATATTCGATTGGAGTTTAATTTTACAGTGAGCAGTGTAGCAGATGGTTCTTAATCGTACAAAGCGGTAGACAACATAAAAGTTGTAAAACAAAATGAATAAAGACATACATATAATTACAATCCATACTTAAAACACCAGCGATCGTAACATAAACGAAACAATACAGACGAAAACGACGTCAATAACACCAACATAATCGTCACCAACAACAAAAAGAGTTTTATATAATGGTGAGAAGAACTGGAGAGAAAAGACACTGTCGCAAAAAAATCGACAACAAGATGGAACGAACCACGCATATAAATATTAAGATTACAAGTGCACACACTTAACCTTCGCTCGTCCGGGTTATCGACTACACACGGAAGTCATCGTGGGGCCGTGCGGACCCATGCTTCTCATTTCCTTCTTTGAGAAACATGGGTCCGCACGGCCCCACGATGTTTGTAGTCTAAATATGTGACCCTCCACCACGAAATGAGTCGCATGTCACCTCGCGCGGTTCTGCGCTAGGCTTAATGTAAGTCCGGGGAGTGCCTGGTAACAGTGTGAGGGTCACCTTAGTCACAGACGTATAACTCAAACAGTTTTCGTTCTTTTCTAAAACGGGTTTCACCACTGGATAGAGCATAACAAACTCTGTAGGAAAATGTAAAAATATGAAAATCATGCAAAGGTGCACCCGAGTCTGTTTAAGATCTTGCTACCTATATATCAAGTGAAATATTTAAGGGTATTTTTATCCCCTAGCTTCCTTCTTGACTCCACCATACGATGCAAGAAGATTGGTGAGAGGCCCCGAATTCCCCGCGAAATAAGGACCTGCCCGGCGAAGTCCATGAATAGGAATGTGATGAAACTATTGACTGAACACCCTTGTGTCCACGAGGAGGGAGTTTCATTGAACTGCTTTTTTTTTTGTATTTTCTTTTGCTTCGTTTTCTTCTCTTCACATCCCTTCTTCCCTTCTTCCCTTCTCCTCTTTGTTTCCCTCCTCGTTTTCCTCCTCTTATATTTCTCATCCTTTTTTTCCTCCTCTTATATTTCTCATCCTTTTTTTCCTCCTCTTATATTTCTCATCCTTTTTTTCCCTTCTCTTATATTTCTCATCCTTTTTTTTTCCTCCTCTTATATTTTCTCATCCTTTTTTTCCCTTCTCTTATATTTCTCATCCTTTTTTTCCTCCTCTTATATTTCTCATCCTTTTTTTCCCTTCTCTTATATTTCTCATCCTTTTTTCCCTTCTCTTATATTTCTCATCCTTTTTTTCCCTTCTCTGATATTTCTCATCCTTTTTTTCCCTTCTCTTATATTTCTCATCCTTTTTTTCCCTTCTCTTATATTTCTCATCCTTTTTTTCCCTTCTCTTATATTTCTCATCCTTTTTTTCCCTTCTCTTATATTTCTCATCCTTTTTTCCCTTCTCTTATATTTCTCATCCTTTTTTTCCCTTCTCTTATATTGCTCCTCCTCCTTATCTTGTACGTACACCTTCTCCCACATCATAGTTTCCTTCTCATCGTCTTCCTCTTCGTTCTTAAAATATCTCTCCTTTTCAACTTTTGCTTTCTTAAATGCGGTCTTCAATCACCCCGTTAGCTACACGGTTTTGTTTCGTTTTGTGGTGATTTCACTGCACTCCAAATCATATGTTTGAACTTTCAGTTGGCGATTTGTAAACACTGTTTTGGATTAGTCTTTGCAGACTGTGATTTATCATGTGCTGTCTTTTTTTGTTTGCATGCTATATTTGCTTTAGAGAGCTCTGAAACTTGCACACATTTGATAGATTAGATATTCAAGCACCTAACATCGCACAGGTTGTGTAAGTTAGTGTTATGGATGAATGTCAGCACTGAAAAGATGTTTATGAAGAGAATCGGGTCTCAAACATAATAAAGAGTTTGCATGACGAGACCGTTCCCCTATTTGCATTGGTTTCATGAATTCGCATATCTACAGAGCATTTCTGATTATGTTTAAATTACAACAGAACGAACGTTCTTCCGACTTTTATTGTTAAACACGCAAGTAAATTTCTCTAAACTGTTTGTTTACACTATTTTCCTAAACCATGTATATTCACAACAAATGTGCCTTACTTTTGAGATTGCTAGGCTTTTGGCGTTTACATTTCAAATGACCTTCAGGTCCAAGATTCAGTCTGCATTAAGTATTAAAGAGACTCTCAACAACTTTAGTTCTCAAACGCTAACGTCTCACCCACTTTGGCCACAGCGCTCACAAACTGAATAATGAAAGATGCAATAATATTGTTATCTAAAATGAAACACACACAATCTTGCCTCAATATTTGTGGTACAATCATGAATGTAATCCATGTGCCAGGTAACATAATTAACGCATGGTCTGTAGATGCCTTTCATTTGTTTCATGAATGTTAATACTATAGACTTTTTGAGTGGTAAATGTTGAAGGATGAAAGAAAATATATTGTGAGTGGACGGATGCATGTTATTTATTAAAAGCCCCACAATGATGTGCTTGGCAAAAAAAAAAGAAAAAAAAAAAAAACGCATGGTCTGTACCTTCTTCTCATTAAAACCCCGAGCTTTGCCTCCCACAAGGACCAAATAATGACAATGCCAATGACATTTATTGGTTATTTACGAGGGTAATGGTATAAGCTCAAAGTGGTTCCTTTTTTAGGACCAGCCCTCGCTGTAAAGAGGGGCTACACTAATAATAAACGTTACCTGAAGGAAATATTACACGAGGACCACATAATGATAATGACATTGTTTATTTTTATTTACGGTGGTAATGGTATAAGCACAAAGTGGTTGCTTTGTTTACGACCAGCCATCGCCCTAAAGAAGGATTACACCAATAGTAAACGTTAACTGAAGGGAATATTACATGAAACAAAAGTATGTCAAAATGGCTTTCGCACGTGAGTGGTTTGTGTATATCTTAGAGGATGAACAAACCGAGTCCAGAAAGTAAACACAAGCAGTAACATGTAAACAGAAAGGGAAAAACTTCTGAGCAAAAGCGATCAGCTTAGCAACACATGTTGAAACACAGCAAGCAGTTAACCTCAACTATGAATGACAGCCATCAAGCTGTCTTTAGCCCACACACACAGCTACAAAGTGCGCCATAAGTTTTTCTGCCAACACGAAAGACGCATTCACTGTGTCTCCACTTTCTCTCAGCTAACACGGCGACGGTTAATTCCCAATCATGCAGAAATATTTGTACACAACTTTTCCATTTAATTGTTCACCCAATTGCAATCTGAAGTCGCTTTGTCAGAAATTCCGAAGGCGCATTTCGCTGATTTATGCAAATGAGAACGTAAGAGCTTTTCCATTGGCCATTAAGCTTGTTCGGGCTGCAATAACATAACGTATTAGAACGGCTGGGGTATATAATTCTCAAATGCTGTAGCAGTGTTGACATTCATCTTTCTTTTCTTCCATGCCTCGGCATGCATTTAAATATTTGCCATCATTGCAGTTTACATTGTATTTAGTGATTCTTTCTCTCTCTGCCTCAGTCCATTATGTTTGTCCGTTTGTCAATCACCGTCTGTCTGTCTCTCTGTCTGTCTCTCTGTCTTTCCATAGTCAAACTGAGAAAGCCGGCACTATTTGCAAAAGACAGTTTTGCAGACTAAAGCAATCAAAACATCGTTACACAAAGTAGCACAGAGTTCAGCAGCTCCATATTAACCATGCGATAAGAAACATACACACAGGGAACATATGAATTAACAATAAAGATGATTAGACACAAAAGAACACAGTAATCAGAACAAGGAGAGTGTGCGACCACAAAGACACAACACAATGAAATAAAAACAAAGGCCACGAGGAAAATAGCAAATACGAAAAGCTAATGCTGATACACGAAACGAAGAAAAGTGACAACGTAACCTTCATTTCTGACTTCCTCAGACGCCTAACAGTAGCAAACTAGGTCAATTAAGAGCAAGGAATCCGCTCAGTTCAGGGCCAGAATGCATGTGCCAATGTTTTCGATGTTCTTCTGATTTGGTTTCGCCTCTAATTAAAGTTCGATGGGGTTTGGGTGGCTCAAGGGCTTTGGTTTTGGTACATGAAAAAGTTACCCCCCCAATGGGACCCAGCCGCGGAGTCGGATTGGTTAAAATCACACACAGACCTCAGTTTTAACCAATCCAATCCCGCGGCTGGCTCCCGTTGGGGGCGGTACAGTGGTGCACGACAAAGTCACCAACCCTGTGGGAGCCAGCCGTGGTGTTGGATTGGTTGAAATTGAGATTTGTTGTGAATTCAACCTATCGGACCCCGCGGTTTGTTCTCATCCGTTGGGGTGGTACCCACTCTCGCTTCGTGCACCTCAGTCCTGGTCACTGTTTGTCAGCTCTCATTGTGGAGTAACACGGCGGCCAGGTGATGTTGGCGCATCAAACAAAGATATATGTGACCCTCCACCACGAAATGAGTCGCATGTCACCTCGCGCGGTTCTGCGCTAGGCTTAATATATAAGTCCGGGGAGTGTCTGGTAACAGTGTGAGGGTCACCTTAGTCACAGGCTTATAACTCAAACAGTTTTCGCTCTTTTCTGAAACGGTTTTCACCACTGGATAGAGCATAAAAAACTCTTTAGGAAAATGTAAAAAAAATGAAAATCATGCAAAGGTGACATGTGACTCATTCCGTGGTGGAGGGTCACATATAAGCAAGGTATGCAGTGATGTGTATCATGGCCATGTCACTCCGGATAGC
>NC_090249.1:53872139-53884493 GCF_037325665.1 Littorina saxatilis
ATTTTTTTCTCTGCGCGCGCGCCAGCAAGCAGGATGTCTCAGAACTGAAGCGGTAATAGTATGATCTAATTACAGGCGATGGGTTTATGGGTCACGTGATTATATATATGAAGTCTTCTATCGCGCGCGTATCTCCAGACTCGGACTCAAGGCGCAGGAATCTATTTATGCCGTGTGAGATGGAATTTTTTACACAATACATCATGCATTCACATCGACCAGCAGATCGCAGCCATTTCGGCGCATATCCTACTTTTCACGGCCTATTATTCCAAGTCACACGGGTATTTTGGTGGACATTGTTTTATCTATGCCTATACAATTTTGCCAGGAAAGACCCTTTTGTCAATCGTGGGATCTTTAACGTGCACACCCCAATGTAGTGTACACGAAGGGACCTCGGTTTTTCGTCTCATCCGAAAGACTAGCACTTGAACCCACCACCTAGGTTAGGAAAGGGGGGAGAAAATTGCTAACGCCCTGACCCAGGGTCGAACTCGCAACCTCTCGCTTCCGAGCGCAAGTGCGTTACCACTCGGCCACCCAGTCCACGTGATGTGGGGGCGGAGCCAAACATTGGTTGATACTTACTGTGTTGACATTAGTTCATTGGCCCCGCCCCAACATCATATGACTTACTAATCCATGGGCTATCATTGGTTCATGTTTTTGGCGCTAAACTATCTGACAGGTAAAGAACTATTTTGATGTGACACGTTATTACTTGGTGCAAATACGCGCAGTGTTTAAAACCACTTGGCGGACAGAACTGTGCATTCTCACAATTCGACACTTACTACATCCATAATAACCACATCGTTGATCAATCGCTGAGAAATGGCACAAATGACAGTTGGGGAAAACATTCAGAAGTTGGAATGATCTTACTGAACGGCTGGCAGACTTTTCCAGAAAGAACGATTTGGTGTACGTGGTCAAATACAGTCGTGCTGTTCAACTTGCGAACAAGAATTCAAAACAGCCCTTTCCAGACGAACTGAAGTATGCATACGCAAAACTTGTGTGCAAGTACTCAGGAAAAGGACGACTCACAGGCCGAGGTGCGAAGAGGAGCAATGGGTAAGCGGATTAATATTTAGTTGCTATACTTCTTATGCGTTCTTGTCACAGATAGTAACTCGTATGAATGTTTAATTTTAATATTTTTTTTAATTTTTTTTAGGTTTACAATGTTTCAACATTCATTCCAGTATCGACTGACATTTTAACGAGTGCGGAAAGTCTGTCTGTCTGTCTGTCTGTCTGTCTGTCTGTCTGTCTGTCTGTCTGTCTGTCTGTCTGTCTGTCTGTCTCTCTCTCTCTCTCTCTCTCTCTCTCTCTCTCTCTCTCTCTCTCTCTCTCTCTCTCTCTCTCTGCGCGCACTTCTTCTTCTTCTTCTTTGTCGGACAGATTTTTCACACAAATGACCAGGAAACCAGATTACGTAAGCCGTGTCAGCTGTACCCTTTGTAAAAGTCAGCGTAGCTCGAGAACGGCATTGAAATATTTTCGGTGTTCTTTACCTTGCCCAAGAAGCAGAGCATAAGAGTATACGTCACACACTCGAGTCAAGGACGTCGTAAAATGGCCCTCGGTCAAGTTTTCACCGAGAACCATTTTATGATGTCCTTAACAATTATGTGTTAGTCGGCTTAGAATATGCGCGCAGGTTTCAAAGTTTTGATCCATTCGATTATCTCAACAGACATCCTTTGATTGTAAAGTTGAATGCGGGCACAATCATGATGGTTGAAAATACTTAACTTGAAAGTGTCCCGCTGTGGTAGATTTTTATGGTGGTTGTCACACAGGCAGCGACGGCTTTACTGGTCGGACCCAGTTGTGCGTTACCTCGCTTTTGCCTTTAATGACTGACTGACTGGCTGACTTTGGGGATTAACGTCCTCTGAGGTAACTAGGATCTATTTGGGAACATTTACCGTGATACTGTAAGAGGAGCAAGAAAAGAAAAGAAAAATGATGATGATGATGATGATGATGATGATGATGATGATGATGATGATGATGATGATGATGATGATGATGATAGAAAGAGAGAAAGAAAGAGAATAGTGAGAGAGAGGGGAGAGAGAGAAAAAGAGAGAGGGGGAGAGAGAGGGAGAGAGGGGGAGAGAGAGAGAGAGGAGAGAGAGAGAGAGAGAGAGAGAGAGAGAGAGAGAGAGAGAGAGAGAGAGAGAGAGATTTAGAACCGACTCCAGACGATGGGAAATGCTGTAAAGATACATTTGACGTAAAGCGAGTGACGCAATTTCACTAGATTTTTTCGAACTTTGATCATTTAGATTCCAAGTGAGCGGGTCGGCATTGCACACTCAGAGGATGGGCGGTGCTTTGCTATTCCGTGAAGCACCCACCGACAAAACTAGCTTTTCTGTACTTTTTTTTTTAGATAAAGAGAGTATTATCTCGCAGCATTTGAAGTGTCATTCTTTAGAATAAATCACGTTGGTATTGTTGATTTAAATTTGTACTTTGTCTTGTCAATGTTTTGCTTGATAAACAAAAAGGGTCCCTGCTTGAACGTTATAACATTTAGAGGGTCACCTAGAATCCGTCCTGATTGGTCAAAAAGCCATATGAGGCACTGAACTGGTACTAAAATAAAATAATGTGCTGACAAATTTAAGCTTCTTTTTTAATACAGTAACAGGATAGATTTCTCCCCCGAAAACTACAGAAAATTGGCCATTTTGACCTCCATAATGTAACATCTTACAAGTAAGTGTAGTTGGACCTGTCTTTAACGACAGTTTGAAACGAGTTGTTATCGCAATTAAAGAAAGCCGCCGTTGGCTACTCGGGTGGTGTCTTATCGCTTTCAAGAGTATGTCAAGAGGTGTGTATGGGGTGCGCTCAAGCGCAGAAGACAACGTGATTGCATTCGGCTAACTCAGAGCCGTCCCGCCCGCCTGGTACGTTTAGCAGTCGGTATAACGAGATGGTAGTGTATGAATTTTATTTATTGGTGATGTAGAGATAGTACAATGTCATTACAAAAAATAAATTCAAAACAAACATGAGTTTAAAGGTTGTGAAAGACAGGTTGTGAACGTTAGTTTGACCGAAACTGGCAGCCGCAAACACATAATAACAAACAATCAATATTATGATAGATTCTGGATAAATAATGTATTATAATGTGCATCTTGTAGGTGATTGTGCTTTTAATAATTTTCAGATTTGTTTTCCCTGTTAATGCTGATGCCACAGTACTAGTTGATTTTTATAGGGAGAAAATGGTTTTGTTTTAAAATGTTCATTATGTACATTGCTTTGTAATTTTGTTAACACATTAATTTTGTGAAACGCCCAGAACCATGTCAGGATTTGCAATACATAACAAAACTTTATTATTGTTTTATCTTTTTATATTTAGTCAAGTTTTGACTAAATATTTTAACATCGTGGGGGAATCGAAACGAGGGTCGTGGTGTATGTGCGTGTGTGCATGTGTGTGTGTGTGTAGAGCGATTCAGACTAAACTACTGGACCGATCTTTATGAAATTTGACATGAGAGTTCCTGGGTATGAAATCCCCGAATGTTTTTTTCATTTTTTTGATAAATGTCTTTGATGACGTCATATCCGGCTTTTTGTGAAAGTTGAGGCGGCACTGTCACGCCCTCATTTTTCAACCAAATTGGTTGACATTTTGGTCAAGTAATCTTCGACAAAGCCCGGACTTCGGTATTGCATTTCAGCTTGGTGGCTTAAAAATTAATTAATGACTTTGGTCATTAAAAATCGGAAAATTGTAAAAAAAAAATAAAAATGTATAAAACGATCCAAATTAACGTTCATCTTATTCTCCATCATTTGCTGATTCCAAAAACATATAAATATGTTATATTCGGATTAAAAACAAGCTCTGAAAAATAAATATATAAAAATTATTATCAAAATTAAATTGTCCAAATCAAATTAAAAATACTTTCATCTTATTCCTTGTCGGTTCCTGATTCCAAAAACATATAGATATGATATGTTTGGATTAAAAACACGCTCAGAAAGTTAAAACAAAGAGAGGTACAGAAAAGCGTGCTATCTTTCTTAGCGCAACTACTACCCCGCTCTTCTTGTCAATTTCACTGCCTTTGCCATGAGCGGTGGACTGACGATGCTACGAGTATACGGTCTTGCTGAAAAATGGCATTGCGTTTAGTTTCATTCTGTGAGTTCGACAGCTACTTGACTAAATATTGTATTTTCGCCTTACGCGACTTGTTTATGATTACTATTACCATTATCAGTATATAAGAGGGACCACGGTTATACCCAAACTGCAATTTAAACAAAATTAATGTTGAAGAAATCAAAAATACATCGAACACATTTCACGCTTTGATTTAACTTATGTTTCCAGCTCGTCACAGACACAGCCTAAGTGCGAAGGCCTGTCTTGAAGCAGAAACGCTTTTGGTGTTCTAGTCGCTTCACACTTTAAGTCAAGTGTCATTCAGTCCGTCTCTCACAATATCACACCTATCCGCGAAAATAGGCAATAGGCCATGATGGGCCATATGTCAGGGAACAGAAGTAGCTCGCTGACTGTCTGATTTTTTTCCCGAGATTTTATTACCTCTCTGGGCCATAAGATGTGGACTACCTTGGGATGGGACAATAAAGTAATGAGAGAGAAAAATCTAATATATTCCTTGACTTTGGGGTAGCGCGACTCTGTTGCAGCTAACTTTCATGTGGGAGAAATAGGCCCTGTCGGAGAACAGAAGTAGCTCGCTGAGTGTCTGATTTTTTCCGAGCTTTTATTACCTCTCTGGGCCATACGATGTGGACTACCTTGTGGTTTGTTTGTTGTTTGTTACGTGTAAGGATTACCCACATGACAAGCAAACAATACATAATTCGTTTGATCTTATCGAGGTTATCGTTCCGAATAAGTTGTTGTATATACTGTAAACATTCCACTTTTAAACACATTTTTAAAACACCTGTTGTGAACACTGAATGAATTACTCTTTTACAAAAATAACACATGAATAACACACACTAAATAATGTTTACCATTTGTGCTACTTTTACCAGTTGAATTAAACAAACTTCACCAACAAAGTATTGCGACAAATTACGCACCCGAATTAAGGCATTAATTCCCATGTCATTTTGTTCAATTTGTCTATGCTACTACCCGTAGTACATGTAGTATGTAGTCAAAATAGTCGGAAAGTTTCAAAGCAAACTAACAAGTCCTTGCTGACATACAGCGCTTTTTCGCATAATGCCCCTCGTAATTAACGCAAAAAACTCCCGTTTTTGACCGCACATACGATCGACACCTGCATCAGAAGGAATAGCATAGAACACAAAATATGCGAGCGTGTGAATCCGTGATTTGTAAAAATGTAAAACAATCGCCCCGCGATTTACAAATCACGTAAATGCGCCGGATATTTTCTTGTCATCTCCAAAGTCAAGGGATCTATTAAATGTTTTCAATAAGGAATCAGAAAGGCCATATACATTCCGCTCCGCGCATATCTATTAAAATCCTTCGGCAACAAATTATTGCGACAAATTACGCACCCAAATTAAGGCATTAATTCCTATGTCATTTCGTTCAATTTGTCTATGTACTACCCGTAGTAGCTTACATGTAGTATGTAGGCAAAATATTCGGAAAGTTTCAAAGCAAACTAACAAGTCCTTGCTGACATACAGCGCTTTTTGGCATAATGCCCTTAGTAATTGACGCAAAAACTCCTGTTTTTGATCGTAAATGCGATCGACACCTGCATCAGAAGGAATCCCGTCGCGATATAACCTTCGTGGTTGAAAACGACGTTAAACACCAAATAAAGAAAGAATCAGAAGGAATAGCATAGAAGACGTAATATGCGAGCGTGTTAACCCGTGATTCGTAAAAATGTAAAACAATCGCCCCGCGATTTACAAATCACGTAAATACGCCCGATATTTTCTTGTCATCTCCAAATTAAGTCAAGGGATCTATTAAATGTTTTGATTCTTATTTCATTACTTTTTTGTCCCATCGCTGGGATATTCGGGTCAATTCCCCCCAATGGAAGGCTAGCAGGAACAAAGTCGCGCTTCCTCCAAATCAGGGGATCTATCAGATGTTTTTATATTTAGTCAAGTTTTGACTAAATATTTTAACATCGAGGGGGAATCGAAACGAGGGTCGTGGTGTATGTGCGTGCGTGCGTGTGTGTGTGTGTGTGTGTGTGTGTGTGTGTGTGTGTGTGTGTGTGTGTAGAGCGATTCAGACTAAACTACTGGACCGATCTTTATGAAATTTGACATGAGAGTTCCTGGGTATGAAATCCCCGAACGTTTTTTTCATTTTTTGATAAATGTCTTTGATGACGTCATATCCGGCTTTTCGTGAAAGTTGAGGCGGCACTGTCACGCCCTCATTTTTCAACCAAATTGGTTCAAATTTTGGTCAAGTAATCTTCGACGAAGCCCGGGGTTCGGTATTGCATTTCAGCTTGGTGGCTTAAAAATTAATTAATGACTTTGGTCATTAAAAATCGGAAAATTGTAAAAAAAAATAAAAATTTATAAAACGATCCAAATTTACGTTTATCTTATTCTCCATCATTTGCTGATTCCAAAAACATATACATATGTTATATTCGGATTAAAAACAAGCTCTGAAAATTAAATATATAAAAATTATTATCAAAATTAAATTGTCCAAATCAATTTAAAAACACTTTCATCTTATTCCTTGTCGGTTCGTGATTCCAAAAACATATAGATATGATATGTTTGGATTAAAAACACGCTCAGAAAGTTAAAACAAAGAGAGGTACAGAAAAGCGTGCTATCCTTCTTAGCGCAACTACTACCCCGCTCTTCTTGTCAATTTCACTGCCTTTGCCATGAGCGGTGGACTGACGATGCTACGAGTATACGGTCTTGCTGAAAAATGGCATTGCGTTCAGTTTCATTCTGTGAGTTCGACAGCTACTTGACTAAATATTGTATATTCGCCTTACGCGACTTGTTTCTTCTTTACTTCATTGTCCAATCACTGGGAAATTCGGGGCGTTTCCTCCCTGTGGAAAGCTAGCAGCAACAGAGACACGCTACCTCAAAGTCAAGGGATATATTAGATTGTTGTTTTTCATTACTTTATTGTCTATTCGCTGGGAAATTCGGGTCGCTTCCTCCCAGTGAAAAGCTATCAGCAACCGAGTCGCACTACCCCAAAGTCAAGGGATATATTAGATTTTTTTTCTCTCATTACTTTATTGTCCCATCGCTGGGAAATTCGGGCGCTTCCTCGCAGAGAAAAGCTAGCAGCAACAAAGTCGCGATACCCCGAAGTCAAGGGATCTATAAGATGTTTTTGTCATTAATGTATTTTCCCGTCGCTGGGAAATTCGGGTCGCATTCTCCCAGAAGAAAGCTAGTAGCAACAGAGTTGCGCTACCCCAAAGTCAAGGGATCAATTAGATTTATTTAATTCTTTTCATTATTTTATTGTCCCATCGCTCAAAAATTCGGATTTGTTTTCTTTATGCTAAAAATCGTAATATTTTATCTATCGAGTCCAAACCACCCCCACCACCCAGCGTGGACGGCTTCACTGTGTCACAATGTGGATGCAAAGAAAGACAAAAATATCTACTGAAAGAGCACACGCCGACGACGAGCAATATCTAGTAAAACTGCAGACGGGTCACCTGCAGACTCAGCCGTGTGTGTATGTGTGTGTGTGTGTAATCCAGCAGCGTGCTTACAACAACAACAACAACAACAAACACAAAAAACACCTAATAAAAAATGTTTAAAAAACCCACAATAAATACCGGTTAAGCGATATGAAACAAATCAGTCAATCTGTCGCTCGAAACAAAAATATCAACACTAAAAACCAGCCATATATGACGTAATGTGAGTAGTTTTGACAGCATCGCTGATCACCTACCTTAATTCTGTTTTCACATATTAATGTTTAAAACAAACATAAACTTTGAAAATAATTCTCTGAGAATGTTAGGACAGTTCCACTCATCTTGAACTCAGGTCAAAAGGAGTTCAGGTCATTCTCTCCCTGACAGGATGCCTTGAGATTCCTTGTCTGGCAAGGAAACCGATTTGTGTGTGTGTGTGTGTGCATATTTAGAGTTTTTTGTAATGTATTATTGATATAAGCAGATTCGCGATCGTCGATAATGATTTTTCATGGTGTTTTGTCATTTTAAAATTACGAAGGAATTGAAATGTAAGACAGTTTCAAGCGAGCTATTTTTCGCGGCTGTATTTACTGTGCAAACAATTCTAAATATGACAAAAGTGTCACGTGATAATCAACCGTTTGGTTTCGGCGCTCACTGGAGCAGACGATTTTTTCTGTAACCAGTTGACAGAGATGAAACCATATATTACGGTCTCCTTCCGGCAGCAGTCCCAAAATTTCGACTTGTTTTGACCTTAGAACGATGTCTTTATCATAACTGTGAAGAACAGAACGGAGATCACTGTCGAAGTCGGCCAATCTGCAATCATTTTCGTCTCGCGAACACTGATCTCAAATTTAGATCAGTGCTCGCGAAAAACATATGGGAGATAACTCTGTATTCTTTTTTTTTAATATAGATTCGCGTAGGACTGTAGCGTCCGGTCAGAGAGACAACTGGCAATAGCCGTGGAGCGATGCTTATCAGAATGAGTTCCACTGAGTCCATCATAATCAAATATAGTGCCGAAAAATTAAAGCTTCTTTTTTTAATACAATAACAGGATAGATTGTTCCAAAAAAAAACTACAGAAAATTGGCCATTTTGACCTCCATAATGTAACATCTTAAAAGTAAGTGTAGTTGGACCTGTCTTTAACGACAGTTTGAAACTGTCTACCCGAGTTGTTATCGCAATTAAAGAAAGCCGCCGTTGGCTACTCGGGTGGTGTCTTATCGCTTTCAAGAGTATGTCAAGAGTATGTCAAGAGGTGTGTATGGGGTGCACTCAAGCGCAGAAGACAACGTGATTGCATTCGGCTAACTGAGAGCCGTCCCGTCCGTCTGATACGTTTAGCAGTCGGTATAGCGAGATGGTAGTGTATGAATGTTATGTATTGGTGATGTAGAGATAGTACAATGTAATTAAAAAAATTTTTTTTAAAACAAACATGATTTTAAAGGTTGTGAAAGACAGGTTGTGAACGTTAGTTTGGGCCGAAACTGGCAGCCGCAGTCCGTTTAGACATGTGATCGCAGTTGACAAGTAAGCAATATCTTAAAACATGTCGCGTAGACGAAATTAATACATTCAGTCAACCCTTCGAACTCACATTATGAAAGACAATACGAAGACAAAACTCAATACCTGTGTCGATTTCATACCTGACGGCGACCGCTATCGCGTTCACGCCACAGAAAGCCAGTATAGCGCAGTAGTGTAAAGCGCTTCTTATGAAATTGTGCTTTTTCTATTGTATATTAATTTTTTTTCGAGCTTGTTTTAATCCAAACAGGACATTAAACGTTGTATGTATTTTTGACCAAAATAGGACATTTTACACAGATCGAAACAGTCAGTGTTCCTCCGAGACCGCGCTAGCGGTCGAGGTGAACGACTGTCGAGATATGTGTAAATTGTCATATTTTGGTAAAAAAAATACAAATAAAATGTATGTATCTGGGTAGAATTTCTTGTAGTTTTTATGATTGAACGCACACAAACATGCACTATTTTGTAGTCTCGGCTGGCCGCCTAAACAGACGTTTTGTCGGCCTCTGACGTCACATAGCTCAAAGAAGGGAAATCCAGTGTTCAATCGATACACATAGATTTGTTTATGGAATCAGAAAATGATCAAGAATAAGATTACATCTTTTTGGATCGATTCATCACATTTTATTTTTAAATACAATTTTCTGACTTTTAATGGCCAAACTCAAAAAATAATTTGCAAGCTTTAATTCTGAAATGCAATCCTGTTGTCCGGATTTTGTCGAAAGTTACTTTTACAGAATTTTAATCAAATGAATCCAAATATGAGGGTGTGACAGTGCCACCAAAACTTGTACAAAATGCCAGATATTACGTCATCAAAGAAACGTATCCTCCAGTAGTCCAGTAGTTTTCTCTGAATGGCTCTACACATACATACACACAGACCCACAGACCCACAGACACGTACTACGTAGGCCCTACACCACAACCCTAGTCACGATTCCCCATCTAAGTTAAAACATTTAGTCAAAACTTTACAATATGTTAAAAAAAATATATATATATATATATATATATATTTCGTGTGGTCGTTATAGACAAAGTGGTGGACAAGCTTTCATTGGACAGGTTTGATTGCACGATCGGACTAAAGATTCAAACACACCGATTGGCTTCAAGGGAGCCCGGGTAGCTCAGGTTGTGGACTTGTGATCCTAGGGTCGCGGGTTCGAATCTCGGCCGGGGCCCAGATATGTCATAATGATATACTACAACAACAAAAGTTCATGGAAAGATAGAAACGCTTACTTGCGTTGCAACTTTCAAAACATTTAAGAGTAATTCGCAGTCGGCTGCAGGTCGAACATCATGGAAAATTACATATGAAAATCCGGACGAGGAAGTAAACTTTACCAAAACATTATTGCGAGAAATGTCGCGACAAAACTGCCGGTTGTTGTTATTTTTCTACCTCAAATGCACTCGACATCTGCATGAGTAGGAATAGCATAGAACACAAAATACGCATGCTAACTTAACAAGACAACATGTTCTAGGTAGATAATGTTTGACTTTCTTCTCTCATGTAAAAGTTGTATATCATCTATATTGTTGTATCATAACAGAATTCAGACGTTCAAACGATTTCTGAAACAGACGTGTGCTGCCTGCTACATATATCATTAAACAAATCAAGCCAGTGATGTTGAGAAGAAAAAATATCGACAACCAACTATACCACAACGACAACAATCGATAATTTTGCGCACAAAACAAAAAAAACTTTCGGGAAATAGAAGTCAAGTAAGCTGATCAACTGAAAGAAGAATGAATCTGAATACACATATTTTTTCTTCTTTACCCCTGTCTCCACCCCCTGACCTTGGTTCGGCGCGTCGTTAACAGATACTATGATTTGACACGATCGTTACCTCACAGACGACACGACTCGCCGCGTCTACCTCTCCCTGTGTGCTTCTGTAGCGGCATGTATAGGATGAAAAATATTAATTAATTTATTTTTGTTGTTGAGCAACGGTTTTTACGAACACATAGTGTTAAATAAAACCTTGAAAGAAAAATGATTGTTGTGTATGCATGAACCGCGCACAAGTTCTATCACGCCTCTTCTGAGCGGCTCCCGTTCCACCAAGGGCAACATTTTTTCTGCCAACGATTTATTGCATGAAGAAATCAAGTTGACACCTTCTTCGAGCTTCGTGGTCCGCCAGTAAAGTAGCGCACATACTAAATACATTCATCCATTGGCCCAAATGGTCATGTGATAAACCCAACGCTCCGCCCACTCCACTCAAAACACTTGACCGCCGCGTCAATGAAATCTTCGCTGGTGTTTATTGGATGGTCTGTTTTGTTACAGGCCGAACGCTGCCCGTCTTACAGAAGGCTCATAAGACCGCGTAAAAGCCATACCACGTTGAAATCAGCGGTTCTCTTCTAAAAGCGTGATTGACATTGTCAGTTAGTCAAGCAAACGAATGCACGCGTTCACGCATGCACACACATTAATATACGTTTGTTCTGCGAATTGTTTGCTTGTTTCTCTATGATTTGTTAATGCGTGCGCGTGTTTTGTATGTGTGTTTATCACCAGTCGACATAATTACTGAAATACTCAATTCTTTGGACGCAACAGCACTCTGCACTTTCAAGCATGTACTACATGTACTGTTTTTGTACATGGGGTTAACACACGTTGTTTTGCATAGAAATCTTAATTCGTTAAGCGGGGAATACTTTAAAAAACAAAACCCACATGTTTTAAACGATCACGTAATGTTGCTTAGCTAACACAACAATTCGCCAAGAAAAATGTACTTAGCATACCCATTCCTAAAACGAGTATAAAGGATCTTAGTTGGAAACAAAAGGGAAGTTTTGTTTTTGTTTTTTTAAGTAAGTCGCCCAAGCGCTCTATCAACTTGGCTAAAAACAAATCTTTGAAAAAAAAAACCACAACTAAACACACCACACCACACACACACAACCACACACACACGAAAAAATAAAAAGAAAAGAGAAACACACACTAATGTGACATGATATAACTGAGTTTGCTGAAAACTGACGAAAAAGTACAGACCGGAAAATCGCAAATGCTTACGCATAAACTTTTACAATTTCTTAGAAGCGCTCCGGAACAGACACA
>NC_090249.1:53884693-53909693 GCF_037325665.1 Littorina saxatilis
GCCGGCTGTCCGGCCGGCCGTCCGGCCGGCCGTCCGGCCGGCCGTCCGTAGACACCACCTTAACGTTGGACTTTTCTCGGAAACTATCAAAGCGATCGGGCTCATATTTTGTTTAGTCGTGACCTCCAATGACCTCTACACTTTAACGATGGTTTCGTTGACCTTTGACCTTTTTCAAGGTCACAGGTCAGCGTCAAAGGAAAAATTAGACATTTTATATCTTTGACAAAGTTCATCGGATGTGATTGAAACTTTGTAGGATTATTCTTTACATCAAAGTATTTACATCTGTAGCCTTTTACGAACGTTATCAGAAAAACAAGGGAGATAACTAGCCTTTTCTGTTCGGCAACACACAACTTAACGTTGGGCTTTTCTCGGAAACTATAAAAAGTGACCGGGCTCAAATTTTATGTGAACGTGACTCATTGTGTTGTGAATAGCAATTTCTTCCTGTCCATCTGATGCCTCATATAATATTCAGAACTGCGAAAGTGACTCGATCGAGCGTTTGCTCTTCTTGTTTTAGTTAGTCCCTCTTTAGGGCGAGGGCTGGATGTAAAAAAGCAGACCACTGCTTAATCTACTACCCTCGTTAAATAAAGAATTGTCATTGTCATTGTCATTGTCTCTCTCTCTCTCTCTTTCTCTCTCTCTCTCTCTCTCTCTCTCTCTCTCTCTCTCTCTCTCTCTCTCTCTCTCTATCTGTCCCTCCGGCAGCACACATTTTTCGCTCCAGCAATTTACTTGAACAAGTGAAGAAAATGCCTGTCGTTGGACTACCAACTGCTGTGGAAGCTACCTTGACAGGCCTGCCAGCTGACCACTATGTCAAGTACTGGAAAGTCACCGGAGAATGAGAAGGAGCCACAGTCACACTTCAACTGCTCAGCACAGAGAACCAACAGGCCGCCATTTGCCGAGCTAGTCAACGCAACGTAAACAAAACCCCTTCGCAGCTCAGACGTGACAGACAATGATCCCAACAATTTAACAGCAAAGAGGTATGCGTTTCTTCTGTTGATACAGCTGATCGATCATCTGCGAAATCATGCCAGCACAACATCAGGCATAATTCACACAAACACGTACGACAAAGTTCCCGACGTTAGGCACAAACAGAAAATGAGACTACACGCCGGCGAACGCATTGACAGCGAGGCAAGCTGTGTTGTGAACATTGAAGCACGTGAATCACGGAGCCACATTCCATCCAAGCTGACGGAACCTGCCTTGCAGCAATCCGTTGACTCCACATGCGTGGCCACTGACAGTGACAAGGACAGATATTTTACGTCAGAGAGTGATACAGAGGAACCAGTGGAAAAGCAGTTGACTAAAGCTGAAAAGGATGCTTTGGAAAGGGAGTACAGTCTAGGGGAAGTAAAAGCACTTGCTTTAGAAATTACTACGAACCCCAGAACACGAAAGAAAGTGATTAGAATGGTGTACAATGCTTCATCCAAACAGCTGCTTGCAAAATCAGATGACTTCATGTTCACCTACGATTGTACCAAAGCTGAAACATTGTACTGGACGTTATTCAGGGACAAAGCAGACATGAGTTATGATGAATCAGAACGACTGGCATTTATTGAGGAGCCT
Source organism: Littorina saxatilis (assembly GCF_037325665.1). Classification (NCBI taxonomy): domain Eukaryota; kingdom Metazoa; phylum Mollusca; class Gastropoda; order Littorinimorpha; family Littorinidae; genus Littorina; species Littorina saxatilis. The sequence goes on from NC_090249.1 coordinate 53,886,299, forward strand.
GCGGATGTGCGACGAACACTGTACCTTATTGAGATAAATCATATCGCCAAGGATTTGCATGCACTGGTTACACTTCTCAGAGCCTACCTTCAGACTTGAACTTTGATCGCTGTTGTATTATATCACATTTACGTATCATTACATGCTGCTTCTCTTGCAAAACTCGTAAAGCACTACTACTATATTTTGCAGCTGATACTGGTAAAACGTTAATACTCTATGATTGTATTAAAACATTATTGTACATAATGCACTGGAAACATTTTCAAACATAATGTGGTTAACTTCTATTTCACCTCAATGAGCGAGGGCGGGATGAAAAAAAAAAGTAGTTTAGCATTTCCTATTCTGTTACAGTGTTAAGATAAAGATCAATTCAATTCAATTTAATTCAATTCAATTCAATACAATCATCTCTCCCTCATTCTCGTTCTCATAAATAGGACTCAAACCATACCGGCACGGTGGCCTAGTGGTAAGGCGTCCGCCCCGTGATCGGGAGGTCGTGGGTTCGAAACCCGGCCGGGTCATACCTAAGACTTTAAAATTGGCAATCTAGTGGCTGCTCCGCCTGGCGTCTGGCATTATGGGGTTAGTGCTAGGACTGGTTGGTCCGGTGTCAGAATAATGTGACTGGGTAAGACATGAAGCCTGTGCTGCGACTTCTGTCTTGTGTGTGGCGCACGTTATATGTCAAAGCAGCACCGCCCTGATATGGCCCTTCGTGGTCGGCTGGGCGTGAAACAAACAAACAAACAAGCACATTTCACTGCTGTACAGCATACATCGTCCCCAAATACCTGTGTCTGTGTGTCACCGACTTAGTTGCTCTGCAGAGTGTGTGTGTGTGTGTGTAATACTGCCTTGCTGCAGAGTTTGTGTTATACCGCTTTGCTCTGCTGAGTGTGTTTGTGTTAATTACGGTCTGTCTGTCTGTATATTCTTTTGTCTGTCCGTCTGTCACTCAAGGGTAAGGGGGTGTCCTTAACCTCTCCTTTGTTGTCTCGGTCTGTCTCTCTGTCTCTGTCTATCTGTCTATGTCGCTCTTTCTGACTCTCTCCCTCTCAGCGGAGATCAAAGCCAATGAAAAACACACATCTCTGAAGCAGTTTTAGCTTGTGCCTCCAAATGACTGCTGTACAACAACCAGACCCCATCTGACTGCTGTTTGGGAAACAGTCCCCAATTCACTGCTGTACACCATTTACGTATCATTACATGCTGTTTCTCTTTCGAAACTTGTAAAGCACTACTTCTATTTTGCAGCTGATACTGGTAAAATGTTATTACACTATGATTGTATTGAAACATTATTGTACATAAAGCACTGGAACATTTTCAAACATAATGTGGTTAACTTCTATTTCAACTCAATGGGCGAGGGCGGGATGGAAAAAAAAACATTTTAGCATTTCTTGTTCTGTTACAGTGTTAAGAGAAAGATAAATTCAATTCAATTTAATTCAATTCAATTTAATACAACTCTCTCTCCCTCATTCTCATTCTCATAAATCAGACTCAAACCATCCGTTGTCAGGGTCGTGAATGCTAGCTACTGACTGGATTGGAAATACTCTTATGTCGCCTAGCGCCATATGTAACTGATGAAACCATTCATAGCACAGCGCAGAGCTATCGGTTTTTGGACGTCCCCATTTCACTGCTATACAGCAAACATCGTCCCCAAATAACTGTGTCTGTGTGTCACCGACTTAGTTGCTCTGCAGAGTCTGTGTGTGTAATACTGCCTTGCTCTGCTGAGTTTGTGTGTTATACCGCTTTGCTCTGCTGAGTGTGTGTGTTTGTGTTAATTACGGTCTGTCTGTATATTCTTTTGTCTGTCCGTCTGTCACTCAAGGGTAAACCGGCACGATTAGCTTAGTGGTAAGGCGTCCGCCCCGTGATCGGGAGGTCGTGGGTTTGAACCTCGGCCGGTGTCACGATTTCATCTTTCGCCTGTGTACATATTTCCCCCTCGATATTTACTCGAGACCGAAATGTTGTTTCCTGGTAAAATTAAGAAGAGAAATTATTTATGGACGAAAAGCATGTCAGTTTCTTGCATGTGAAAAAAATTGGTTGTGAAATTAAATAGATTTCACTCCTAAAATCGAATTCTTCGAAAACGTGTACCGAGTGGTTACGTCCCTTGAGTAAGAAGGGAAACATTTTAGGATGAATCAAATTTCTAAGTTAAATAAAATAATTGGTTGGACAAATTTGGCCCCATGAATGTAAGGTACACAAGGTCGCTCATCAGTACTATCGAAGGGTGTTTTTTTTTGTTCAGTGTAGAGTTTATACTAGATCAACGAGGCCGAAAATCGAAATATCAACACGGCGAAAGATGAAAACGTCACACCGGGTCATACCTAAGACTTTAAAATTGGAAATCTAGTGGCTGATCCACATCCCATTTTGGTGCAATCCCATTTTGCCGCCGTCCCATTTTTTTCCCTATCCCATTTTCGCGACATTTCACAAGCCAAGCGTCATTTTATAAAATTTATAATTTTGGATGATTAATGAGATGAGGATGATTATAATGATGATGCTATGGATTTCCAATTTGGATTGAGACTACGTGACAGGGCATTTTACTAACATGTCATAACAATAGCGCGACATCCCATTTTGACACCATATCCCATTTGGCCGCCATGCCGTTTCACCGTATTCCATTTATCCCCCATCCCATTGTCGCGACATTTCACAAGCCAAGCGTCATTTTACTACCGTGTCATAACAATAGCACGTCATCCCATTTTGACACCATCCCATTTGGCCGCCATCACATTTTTTATTTATTCTTCTTGCCAAGCCTCACTATACTACTATACTGCGTTATTCAACTAGGAAGACATTCCGTTTAGGCCAAATTCCATTTTTGCCACAATCCAAAATGTCGCAAAAATGGGATGGGGGCAAAATGGGATAACGGCGAAACGGGATTGCGCCAAAATGGGAAGTGGAGCTAATGGTACATGACATGGTGGTAAAATGACATTTGGCCTGTAAAATGTCGCAAAAATGGGATGGGGGCGAAATGGGCTAACGGCCAAACGGGATTGCGCCAAAATAGGATGTGGGGCTATTGGTACATGATAATTATGGTGGTAAAATGACACTAGGCCTGAGAAATGTCGCCAAAATGGGATGGGGGCGAATTGGGATAACGGCGAAACAGGACTAATAGATCCCTTGACTTGGGGTAGTGCGACTCTGTCACTGCTAGCTTTCCACTCGGAGGAAGCGACCGGAATTTCCCAACGATGGGACATCCTAGTAATTAATTTTTTTTTTTAATTCCTAAAATTAACAGAGTCGCGCTACCCCAAAAGTCAAGGAATTTCGTGTTTGTCCCTTGACTTTGGAGATGACAAGAAAATATCGGGCGCAAAAACGTGATTTGTAAAATTTTTCACAACATATGTCGCCTAGCGCCATGTATGTGATGAAACCATTCATATAGCTCTGCGGGAGCTCTGCACTTTTGGACGTCCCCATTTCACTGCTGTACAGCAAACATCGTCCCCAAATACCTGTTTGTTTCTAAAAAATCACGCTGGAGGTTGCATTTTATGTAATAACCTCCTGAAATGAGTTTTGACACTTTAGAATGGCATGTAAAATGACACATGGCCTATGAAATGTCGCAAAAATGGGATGGGGCAAAATGGGATAACGGCCAAACGGGATTGCGCCAAAATGGGACGTGGAGCTAATGGTACATGACATGGTGGTAAAATGACACTTGGCCTGTAAAATGTCGCAAAAATGGGATGGGGGCGAAATGGGCTAACGGCCAAACGGGATTGCGCCAAAATGGGACGTGGAGCTAATGGTACATGACATGGTGGTAAAATGACACTTGGCCTGTAAAATGTCGCCAAAATGGGATGGGGCGAAATGGGTTAACGGCGAAACGGGATTGCGCCAAAATGGGATGTGGAGCTAATGGTACATGATATGGTGGTAAAATGACACTTGGCCTGAGAAATGTCGCCAAAATGGTATGGGGGCGAATTGGGATAACGGCGAAACAGGACTAATAGATCCCTTGACTTGGGGTAGTGCGACTCTGTCACTGCTAGCTTTCCACTCGGAGGAAGCGACCGGAATTTCCCAACGATGGGGCATCCTAGTAATGAATTTTTTTTTTTTTTTTTATTCTTAAAATTAACAGAGTCGCGCTACCCCAAAAGTCAAGGAATTTCGTGTTTGTCCCTTGACTTTGGAGATGACAAGAAAATATCGGGCGCAAAAACGTGATTTGTAAAATTTTTCACAACATATGTCGCCTAGCGCCATGTATGTGATGAAACCATTCATATAGCTCTGCGGGAGCTCTGCACTTTTGGACGTCCCCATTTCACTGCTGTACAGCAAACATCGTCCCCAAATACCTGTTTGTTTCTAAAAAATCACGCTGGAGGTTGCATTTTATGTAATAACCTCCTGAAATGAGTTTTGACACTTTAGAATGGCATGTAAAATGACACATAACCTATGAAATGTCGCAAAAATGGGATGGGGGCAAAATGGGATAACGGCCAAACGGGATTGCGTCAAAATGGGACGTGGAGCTAATGGTACATGACATGGTGGTAAAATGACACTTGGCCTGTAAAATGTCGCAAAAATGGGATGGGGGCGAAATGGGCTAACGGCGAAACGGGATTGCGCCAAAATGGGATGTGGAGCTAATGGTACATGATATGGTGGTAAAATGACACTTGGCCTGAGAAATGTCGCCAAAATGGTATGGGGGCGAATTGGGATAACGGCGAAACAGGACTAATAGATCCCTTGACTTGGGGTAGTGCGACTCTGTCACTGCTAGCTTTCCACTCGGAGGAAGCGACCGGAATTTCCCAACGATGGGACATCCAAGTAATGAATTTTTTTTTTTTTAATTCTTAAAATTAACAGAGTCGCGCTACCCCAAAAGTCAAGGAATTTCGTGTTTGTCCCTTGACTTTGGAGATGACAAGAAAATATCGGGCGCAAAAACGTGATTTGTAAAATTTTTCACAACATATGTCGCCTAGCGCCATGTATGTGATGAAACCATTCATATAGCTCTGCGGGAGCTCTGCACTTTTGGACGTCCCCATTTCACTGCTGTACAGCAAACATCGTCCCCAAATACCTGTTTGTTTCTAAAAAATCACGCTGGAGGTTGCATTTTATGTAATAACCTCCTGAAATGAGTTTTGACACTTTAGAATGGCATTTAACGCTCATTGAAGTTTTAACAAACTTTCTAACACCTAAAACATTCATAGCACCGATAACGTAATTCTAGCTCTGCACTTTGTGTACACATACGTCCCCATTTCACTGCTGTACAGCAAACATCGTCCCCAAATGTCTGTTTTTCTAAAAATCACGCTGGAGGTTGCATTTTATGTAATAACCTCCTGAAATGAGTTTTCACACTTTAAAATGGCATTTAACGCTCATTGAAGTTTTAAGAAACTTTCTAACACTTAAAACAAAAGAGACCCCAAATGCCTGTGTTTTGAGCAAGATGGCATTTTGATACACAGCCGACCCCAAATGACTGTAAAACCACCTATGTGTGTGTGTGTGTGTGTGTGTGTGTGTGTGTGTTGTCTCTTGACTTGCACGATTCCGGGTCATATTTTAATATTCAGCAATATCTAAATATCTAACACTTTCTATTTTAATCTCAATTAGTAAAATGTCTGTATTATTAACTCGACCCACTCCAATTCCTTGCTTTTCGTTAGTTCATTGCCAAATCGCCATGGTGCTGTGAGTTTCGTCGATGTACAATATCTACAAGAGTTCGATCAATGATAGTGCAAAAACGCGCACACGTAGACCAGTAGGTAACAGCCCCAAGTGAATATACTCTAACTTTGCTCCGAACCCAACCCCTACCCCCACCCCCCCCCCACTCCCGAAGGCACACCTTTTCTCCCGCCCACCCACCCACCTCTCTCTCTCTCTCTCTCTCTCTCTCTCTCTCTCTCTCTCTCTCTCTCTCTCTCTCTCTCTCTCTTATCGACCTCTGCATTACCCTCTGGTCGCCAATATCTGCATGCATGTTCACAATTGATTACAGAACACACACCGAACCTCTAACAAATCTCTCCGTACATAATTGTCATTAACCTCAATTTAGCCATCGACAGACAACGAAGCAAACACGGTAATCTCAGAGTCTGCGTGATGGGTATTGTTGGCTGTTCCTGTACTGTCCCGTCTTGAACGAAAACAGACCCATTGATAAAGCCTGTCATTAATTATTATAGGACAAAGTCGACTTCGCGAGAATTTTGTCTGATATAAAGTTGATTATGTTATACAGAAAAAGACCAAGGAAGAAGGATACTCCCCGCCTTAAAAAAAAAAAAAAAAAAAAAAAAATTACAAAAATCGGGCAAAAAATATGGGTTGAAGCATCCTGCATGCAACTGAGGTCCCCCCCCCCCCCAAAAAAAAAAAAAAAAAAAAAAGTCGACTTTGCGAAGTCCGTTTCACGAAGTTCGCTGCACAAAGCTTTGTGAAAGAGTCAGTGAAAGATCAGCCTTTTCCCGCAGCGTCAGCATAATACGAATTCACCATTACAATAAAACCCAAGCGATTCCCGCTATAAGTCAGAATTGGCGTAGACCTCGAGACGAAGAAGGAGAAACTAAAATACCGTCATTCGTGTAAATCCGACTGGCTTTCTCCCCCATCAATTTGCTTTTAGTCAAGGGGCGTCACTCTCCTGGCCTCTTAGATTTCGTGCCTCCCTTGACCAACAGAGCCTCCGAACGGCACCGGGTGATTACGGGACGTGTCTGGGCGTCAAAACCCAAAGCCTGTTCGGTGGAGGGGTCAGGGTGTATTGTGTTAGCTAGGGCAAGCGACCTCAGTCTTTTCACGGGTCCAGGGATGCGAGTCCGAAGAGTAGAATTGTATGTACACTCTTCTTGTGTTTTCTTCTTCTTGCGTCCTGAATACTCAAGGACGTCTGAACGTTGTTATTGCATGTGATTGTCTGAACTCTCTCTCTCTCTCTCTCTCTCTCTCTCTCTCTCTCTCTCTCTCTCTCTCTCTCTAACACGAGTCATGGACTATTTGCGTGACATATGTCAGTTTGTGACAAAGGTAATTAAAGCGGGTGCTGACTGTTCGAGCTGATCTGCACGTAGAACGAGAACGCAGATCTTCTGATTGAAGTTTAAACACACAAACAAACAAACAGACAAACAAGCAAACAAACAAACAGTCAAAGGGACCACATTGAAGGGAACACAATTGCGGTAACACATTTTTAGACCGACAACGACAACGTTGGTCAGTCTTCCACAATGCTACTACCCTGTTGACAATGCAGATGGAGGGGGAGAGGAAGAGACGCAACGAGAGTGTTAGCAATGTCTGAACACCAGTAGATCCAAATTCTCTCCCGCAGTCAATCAGTCCGTGTGTTTGTGGACCCGCACGGTCTGCTTGACCAGAGTCCAGCGTATTTGTCCAAGGCCTGTTTTGGGACATGGTCAATGAGTGGGTGTAGACCTTTCTCCTTCTTTCTCCACTGCTATCAGATCTCCGCCCGTCCCTCGGTGTGCAAATGGTATACGTGTGTCTGTGAGCGTTTTGTTTGCAGATTGGAGGACATTGATGGTGGGGATGTGGTTTGCAGATTGGAGGACATTGATGGTGGGGATGTGGTTTGCAGATTGGAGGACATTGATGGGGGGGATGTGGTTTACAGATTGGAGGACATTGATGGTGGGGATGTGGTTTGCAGATTGGAGGACATTGATGGGGGGGATGTGGTTTGCAGATGGGAGGACATTGATGGTGGGGATGTGGTTTACAGATTGGAGGACATTGATGGTGGGGATGTGGTTTGCAGATTGGAGGACATTGATGGTGGGGATGTGGTTTGCAGATTGGAGGACATTGATGGTGGGGATGTGGTTGCAGATGGGGAGAAATTCGGACTTTAACTTGTTTGCCTGTACCGTGTTTGCTGTCTGTGATGTGTTCATGTTTTGACGGCAAACCTCACGACACCGGAAACTACGGTTTTGATAATTCACACATACATTTTAGACACGATTTTTCCCGTTCAGTAAGCGGACCGGGTATTTTGTAACTTTTAAATTTATATTATATATTTTTAGTATCCAGTTTAAATTCACCAATTGTCTTCACGCATGATACCCCTTTTACTGACCAGTCAAATACGACGTTGTTAAGAATGCGGTGTCAGTGAATCGATTACTGGTGAAGCGCATTCTCTCTGAAGTCAGTCTCAGACTGTTTGACGCGCTGTCTGACCCAAGGTTGTTTAGATGTGTCTTTGTCCGGAGAGTCTTGCAGCTAGACACCTCTTATCTCCTCCACGTGTTGGTATCAAGCCTTAATGTTGAACGAGAGTAAATGGTGTTGTTTTTTGCGGCGTTGGTGTCAATTGGCCGTCTATCGATATTTTTTTCTAAATTGTATAGATTCTCCTTGTGGCCTCAACAACTTCCAATGGCAAGTAAGATAGCTGACCATGATGAAAACAGCGAGGATGACGACGGTGATTATGGTGGTGATGAATATGGTAATTACGATGATGATGATGATGATGATGATGATGATGATGATGAGGATGAGGATGAGGATGACGATGATGATGATGATGATGATGATGGTGATGGCGATGATGGCGATGATGATGGTGATGATATGTAATGAATGGCGGTTATGGTGTTTATAGTTGAAGGGATATAACTAGTGCTTTTTGTAATACAAAGAGGTTGTCAGGAGTGGTTTAACTTTGAGGGTGGAAACTTTTAACAGTTCAGTAAAATTCCATGGTTAGCTACGGACGGTCAAACTGGGTTCGCGGCACGTGAATTTACAACTGTGCGAGTTGTTCGCGTTATAATCGCAACCGCCTGATTTTGTGAGTTGTGATTGTAAACTGCCTGACAATTGAAAGTCATTCGACCTGGGCTCTCGGATGAGAAAACCTGCTCTTGGTTTTGATGTCAACTTTGCAAGAAAACATTTGATCTTGATGTCAACCTTGGAACCGGGAAACATTGCCGGGATGACTTGGACTTTTGTATGGGTGCCGCCATATTGGAAGATGAGGTACTTTGCTAGTTTTGTGTGAACTTGAAAATTTCTTTTGTATGCGCGGACATGACTTGTGTACTTGAATAATTTCGGAATCGTATAATTTTCTTGTGCTCGGTTGGTGTTTTTTTGAATATTGTTAGTTGTTACAGTAGGGTGTTATATTTTGTAACAGGCCGCCCCAGTCTGACTTGTGCGGGGTGGTGCCAGAGTGGCGAGGGTGCGATGGAGGCCGTAAGGTTGAAGGCTAGCTACATCGTCACCTCTACATAACGTAAAAGTTATGTTTTGTTTATTTGCTTTCTTGTCCTTGTAAATATGTTATGACGTTGACAATGAATGAGTGAGTTTCACAAGGTCGTGGACAATGAATGAATGAGCTTCAAAAGGTCATGAATTGATTATTGTAAGCAAGGAAATATTTGAGAATTTGAGAAATGAGTTGTTAATTGCTATGTCAGAAACAAACCAATTTGTATGTTATAATTAAACCATTGGCTATTGTTTGGAAAGAATGAGTTGGTGAAAGACTACAAATTCTTCTAATCTTCTCTCTGCTTTCCTAAACTTCTGAGCGGGAGTCAGATGATTGACTGTGTGTGTGCGTGTGCACATATAAAGAATCTGGAAGGAGATTAATAAGGATAAATACGGATCTTCTTTATTTCAAATCTCTTACATTTTCTTTATATCAATCAATCAATCAATCAATGAGGCTTATATCGCGCATATTCCGTGGGTACAGTTCTAGGCGCTCTGCAGTGATGCCGTGTGAGATGAAATTTTATACGGCCAGTAGATTGCAGCCATGTCGGCGCATATTTACCTTTCACGGCCTTATTCCAAGTCACACGGGTATGGTAGACAATTATTAACTGTGCCTAAGCAATTTTGCCAGGAAAGACCCTTTTGTCAATCGTGGGATCTTTAACGTGCACACCCAATGTAGTATACACGGGGGGTGGTTCGGACACCAAAGAGAGTCTGCACACAAAGTTGACCCTGTGAAATAAATTTCCGCCGAACCTGGGATCGAACTCGCGCTGACAGCGGCCAACTGAATACAAATCCAGCGCGCTACCAACTGAGCTATATCCCCGCACACGCACATGTAATGAATGGCGGTTATGGTGTTTATAGTTGAAGGGATATAACTAGTGCTTTTTGTAATACAAAGAGGTTGTCAGGAGTGGTTTAACTTTGAGGGTGGAAACTTTTCACTGTCCTTTCAATCATCATGTTCCATTCACTTCGTCAAGCGTGACAACACATCAGCTTCAAAATTCCTGACTCCAGGAATTGGCACTACTGTGAATGAATACTCTTGGAGAGACAGAGCCCATCGCAACAGTCGGCCGTTGGCAGTTTTGGACTGTCGTAAGTACGTCAACGGTCTGTGATCAGTCTCAACAAAGAAATGTGAGCCAAACAAGTAGCGATGGAATTTGTCAACTGCCCACACCAACGCTAGGCACTCTCTCTCCACAGTAGAGTATCTGGTTTCTCTTTCCAGCAGTTTCCTGCTGGCATACAGAACTGGATGAAGGACGTCGTCATCATCAGGCTGCATCAGGGCTGCTCCAATCCCCGTGGAGGATGCATCCGACCGCACTGTGAACGGCCTGGAAAAGTCTGGCAATCTCACCAGTGGTTCAGACGACAAAATTTCTTTGACCCTGTCAAAAGCCATCTGACACTCTTTTGACCAACGAACTTTGTTTGGTTGGTTCTTCTTTGTGAGTTCTACCAGGGGGGACACAATAGACGCGAAGCTTGGGACATAGCGCCTATAGAAACTGATGAGCCCTACCAATGACCGGACTTGTTTCTTTGTGGTTGGGACAGAGACATTCAAGATTTTGGACACTTTGGAGGGAACTGGACGCATGCTACCCTCCCCAACTATGTGACCCAAAAACTCAATAGAGTCAAACCCTGCCTCTACTTTCGACGGTCTCACAGTCAACCCATGTTTTCCCAGTTCTGTCAACAGTCCGTCAAGTGCCTCTAGATGCTCACACCAGTCTTCTGTGGCTACAAGTACGTCATCAAAGAAATGAACAGATTTGAACCTATCCAGATCCAACATCTTCATCATCCTCGCGAAAGTACTTGGTGCTGTACTCATTCCGAACGGCATCTTCTTGAACTGATATAGACCTTGAGGGGTACGAAAAGCCGTTTTTGCTCGATCAGACTCTGCCATCGGAATTTGCCAATAGCCCTTAGCCAGATCAATCTTCGTGAAATGCTGCCTGCCCTGCAATGAAGCAAACAGAACTTCCGGATCCGGTATTGGCTCAGCGTCAAACTCCGTAATCTTATTGAGGTGTCTGAAATCGATGCAAAAACGAGTACTTCCGTCCTTCTTCTTGACTAGAACAATAGGAGACGAGAACGGAGAAATAGACGGCTCTATTACCTCTAGATCTAACATCTTCTTCACTTCTTCTTCAACCACTTTCTGAGACTCAAATGGTAACGGATACTGTTTCACATTGACCACTGCACCTTCAGGAATCCTCACCATATGCTGCACCAGGTCACAAGTACCAGGCAAATCCGTCATTTTGTCCTGATGCTTCTGAAACACCGCCTGCACTTTTTGTTTTGCCTGCATAGACAAGTCTGGACTATAGACCACATCATCTACATTCTCAGTCTGAACTGTGGGAACTGACTGTAGTTTGACTTTCTGAATGTCTACCTCCTCTACTGCACTGGACCCACTGATCACTCCCAATGAGGCAACAACTGGGTTCTGACCAACATCTTCATTCCTAGACACATACTCCCTGAGCAAGTTGACATGGTACACTTTCTCGATCCACTGTGAGTGTTGATATGCTGTGTATGTATTAAGAACTAATTTAATTTTGTTCTTGGTTTTTTTTCACATTGTGATTATTATTTAATCTGGCTGGAAAAATTTATTTGGATATTTTGATGCTAGTACCATTTTGTGTTGTAGTCGAGGTTTACTGTATTGAGTTTAGCGGGGGCTACTCAAACTTTGTTGGCGATCTTTGGTACCAAGAACGTCAATGTTATTGCATTCAGTAATAGGCGAAAATTGCTGAATGTCCATGAGTATAACTATTGTGGATTAACACAGTGGGTGATTATCTACACGGCGGCGTAAATGTGGTTTATTATGCTTGCCATTGTTGCTCATGTTTAAGGACAGCCTCGTGGCTTTCGTCACTTTTTTGGTGGATGGCACTGTCTTTTGGTTGTAAACTGATTGCACTCTTTGGGAACGGACAGAGTATTTAATAAATGTTTTCCTTATGCTTTGATTATTTATTAATCTATTTATGTATTTTTTATATGTATTTAAAATTTTTTTCTTGTTACTGGAATACTTATACTTGTACAGTTTTTGAAAAAAAAAAAAATGTTCATTTTGGGTTCACATTTTTTTTTTTAATCGGGGAAAGGGGTGATGTAATGAATGGCGGTTATGGTGTTTATAGTTGAAGGGATATAACTAGTGCTTTTTGTAATACAAAGAGGTTGTCAGGAGTGGTTTAACTTTGAGGGTGGAAACTTTTAACAGTTCAGTAAAATTCCATGGTTAGCTACGGACGGTCAAACTGGGTTCGCGGCACGTGAATTTACAACTGTGCGAGTTGTTCGCGTTATAATCGCAACCGCCTGATTTTGTGAGTTGTGATTGTAAACTGCCTGACAATTGAAAGTCATTCGACCTGGGCTCTCGGATGAGAAAACCTGCTCTTGGTTTTGATGTCAACTTTGCAAGAAAACATTTGATCTTGATGTCAACCTTGGAACCGGGAAACATTGCCGGGATGACTTGGACTTTTGTATGGGTGCCGCCATATTGGAAGATGAGGTACTTTGCTAGTTTTGTGTGAACTTGAAAATTTCTTTTGTATGCGCGGACATGACTTGTGTACTTGAATAATTTCGGAATCGTATAATTTTCTTGTGCTCGGTTGGTGTTTTTTTGAATATTGTTAGTTGTTACAGTAGGGTGTTATATTTTGTAACAGGCCGCCCCAGTCTGACTTGTGCGGGGTGGTGCCAGAGTGGCGGGGGTGCGATGGAGGCCGTAAGGTTGAAGGCTAGCTACATCGTCACCTCTACATAACGTAAAAGTTATGTTTTGTTTATTTGCTTTCTTGTCCTTGTAAATATGTTATGACGTTGACAATGAATGAGTGAGTTTCACAAGGTCGTGGACAATGAATGAATGAGCTTCAAAAGGTCATGAATTGATTATTGTAAGCAAGGAAATATTTGAGAATTTGAGAAATGAGTTGTTAATTGCTATGTCAGAAACAAACCAATTTGTATGTTATAATTAAACCATTGGCTATTGTTTGGAAAGAATGAGTTGGTGAAAGACTACAAATTCTTCTAATCTTCTCTCTGCTTTCCTAAACTTCTGAGCGGGAGTCAGATGATTGACTGTGTGTGTGCGTGTGCACATATAAAGAATCTGGAAGGAGATTAATAAGGATAAATACGGATCTTCTTTATTTCAAATCTCTTACAGATGATGATGATGATGAGGATGAGGATGAGGATGAGGATGACGATGATGATGATGATGATGATGATGGTGATGGCGATGATGGCGATGATGATGGTGATGATATAAGAATGTTTTTCCTGTGTAGCCGATAGACTAATAGTGTACACCACACATGTCTGCTCAAAAAACTTAGAACAGTGGACCCCTCTTTTCAAGACGACCAGAATGTAGCATGTGGTGGTACATTTACAGATGTTTAGCACATATCAACCAAAAAGTCAGAAACGTCCCAAATCAGAGTATGGGTGGCGGCGGAATAGGGAAAAAAGAAAGCGGAAATTCACACAGACTGAAAGTTCAGATCATACCACCATTGACCCTTGGCTTGGTTTCCCACTTAGTGACCAAGAAGTCATCGTGACGTGAGTGTGGTCAAATCCATAACGAAAGGGCTGCCCGAACCTGGACTACTGACCAGCAGGATTGACCCGTGGCTAGACTAACCAGCCGTTGATTGAATCCGCGACACCTTGCTTTATCCCGCCCCTGCTTGGCCACTGGTGACAGGAGGTCTGGTCGATTCTTATTGGGGCTTATTGCTGACCATAGTTTGGTTTGACTGGGCTATACGCTTTCTCTCTGTATCTTTCTCTCCCTCTTCTTTTTATATTTTGTGTTTCTTTCTTCCTGTCAGCCTTCCTTTTATTGAATCATTGACACCTTGTTTAATTCCTCCCATGCTTGGCCATGCCAGTGGTGATAGGAATTCTGGTCAGTCCTTATGGGGGCTTAGTCTTGACCACCGTTTGGTTGTGCAAAGCTATATATACTCTCTGCAGATCAGAGACATCCTGCTTGCTGCCGCGCGAGCAGCGAAATGTTTCTCTCTTCATCTTCACTGGGCTGGCTGCAAAATCCCTCACGCGGAGGTGTTTTCAGACAGGCCAGACACAGGTTTCCCGGAGGTGTCTGTGTCTCTGTCTCTCTCTGTTTCTCTCTGCCAGATTTCTGGCTAGATGGTTTTATTTCTTATGGGACAGCAGTGGCAGTGTGCTGGGGACAAGAAGTCAATACTTATAGGGCGGCCATGACAATGGATAAACGTTGTTTCCTGGACCACGTGACCTTGCCATTCCATGTTTTGCCTTTTAGTTTGTTGTTACTGAACGTTGAACTTTCCGCCAAAGGTCTAAGAAAGAATGAAAGGCAAAACAATCCAAATAGACACCATCACAGGAACCAGTCTCTTGGCACATGAGAACATAAGAAGCATTTAGATCAAAACTAAAACATCGCTTAAATATCAATCAAGGACAGTTCCTCTGTTGTTCTTCTGTTTTTTTCTTCTTCTCTTTTTATTGTGTTCATCCTCTCTTGCTTGTCCCGACGCTTGTTCCTTCTCCCAGTATGCTCTCGCGCCGCCCCGTCCCAGCACTCACTGCAACATCCACCCCTGAACAGTTCCTCAGTTTCCATCACACTCTAACTTCCACTTACGTACAAAGACATACATATTGACCACTTTTAATTCTTGATCAAGGATGTGCGTGAACGAAATAACCACACGCATGAAACTTCCTGCAGTAAATGTACACAACAAGAAATTCCTCCGAGGTAGGAAAAACACCCCCGTCCTTACCATTCTCAACAGGTTATTTCCCTTTGACCATTAATATGTCCCTCTATAAGTCCTTGTAGAATCGTAATCCACCAATAACTCCCAAACCGTGTGTTTGACTAGTCCCAATTTTTGTAAGGACCGTCTCAGGAATGTATAGAACCTGTTCACCAAGTTTGGTGACGATCGGTCCGTTCATTCTTGAGATCTATATATGCGAACACAAACACACAAACACACAAACAAACAAACAAACACATCGACCGAATCCTATACACACCCCTATACCGGGGGTGTAATAAAAGAGAAATGACTGCAGCCCCTGTAGGTGAAGTTTCCTTTCACATGACTTGATAACGATAGAGTCATTTGAATGGTGTATTGTGTACGTGATTGTGTTGCATTTATTTAAAGTGTATTTGTTTTTAAATGTGTATTGTTGCTGTTATTAAAATGATTATATTTAAGATTGATTTAAGGTGCTTACGTTGTGTATAGTTGCTGTCATTAAGATGATTATATTTTAAGGTTGTAAGGCGCTTAGAACTATTTTAGGATTTGCGCCCTATAAATACCCTTATTATTATTATTATTATTATTATTATTATTATTATTATTATTTAAGTTATTGAGACATCCCAGTGCACTAAGGGATTTATAGAGCAAATCGAGAAAATTCATTATTGAACGAAGCGCATAGCGCTGAGTTCAATAATTATTTTCGAGATTTGCTCTATAAATCCCTTAGTGCACTGGGATTGTTTCAATAACGATATTGTCAGTACCGCCAGAGAAAAAAGAAGATTCAAAACGCACATTTTGCAAAGCGCATTTGGATAGGCGTAAGTGTGTGGTCAGGTTTGTGTCACTGGATCTACTTTTGTGTGGGCTGTCTCAAGTGTGTCGTGCTTTTGTCACACGCAAACTCTTGTTTTAATTTCTGTTGGTAAATTCCAGTGAAGCGTTAAGCTAAAAAGTGATGAACTTTCACAGAGACCTCATTTAAACTCGGAGAAAAGACTGTACTCTTAATTATTTGCGATTCGAAACCTTCATCGAGCTTCGACAGATTGACTGTGCAGAGTGTTGCCCCTTGAATTGACTCCGGCCAAGGCCACGGTTAGCAGACTCGGATTTTCAAAGTAAATGTGGTATGTTTCTTCTGTTGTATCTTCACTCATCGGGGAGACTGGTACTATTATATATATGAACCGTAAGAATGCTGTGAACCCTACACGTAGTATGTCCCCATCGTTTGCTTGTTCACATTTGCCTGCGAGGTTTATGTCGTCTGCTAGGGCGGCTAGGGCAAGCGAACCACGGCACTGCACTGCAGTCTCATTTCAAAAACAACAATTGCTCGTCTGCACGCATGATGCAGGCTGGTAATAAGTTTTATACATGGTAAGAACGTTCTTAACCCTACACGTTTTCGATTCCGATTGTTGTTGCCTTGAAATAATAATTCGGAAACCATTCATTTACTGAACTGATGCAGTCGTATTTCAGTGTAATCTAGTCTGCTACGTATATTCCAAATGCTGATCTAGTTCAGTGGTACGTTATCGGAATAACACTTGGGTTTTCTGTTAGCTGCTGGGAATTGTATACTAACTCATCATTTGGTAATGTGGATAATAAGCTACGGCATAATTATGAGAAGATTCTTCGCAAGTCGAAACTGAAAAATAGACACAGCGGGTTCTATTTTTAGATAGTGGCAACTGTGGCACAGGCACATGCAATCTGTCAGAAAAAAACCACTTCTGCTTTAATTGAGAAGCAGGAATTTATAGTATTTTGGTATTGTGGAGAATATAAGCTACATGTCATTAATTAATTCTGAGGATGAGAGCACAGTCTCGCTTAGGCAAAGGGCGGAAGAATACGCTCTGTGGAAAAGTTAGCGCACTCCAAGAGTGCGCTAACAGTTTTAGCGCATCGCCATTAGCCAATCAACTGGTTCACATCAGTCATGTGACACCAGTACTTACTGACAATTATTATTATTATTATTATTATTATTATTATTATTATTATTATTATTATTATTATTATTTAAGTTATTGAGACATCCCAGTGCACTAAGGGATTTATAGAGCAAATCGAGAAAATTCATTATTGAACGAAGCGCATAGCGCTGAGTTCAATAATTATTTTCGAGATTTGCTCTATAAATCCCTTAGTGCACTGGGATTGTTTCAATAACGATATTGTCAGTACCGCCAGAGAAAAAAGAAGATTGAAAACGTACATTTTGCAACGCGCATTTGGATAGGCGTAACTGTGTGGTCAGGTTTGTGTCACTGGATCTACTTTTGTGTCATGTGGGCTGTCTCAAGTGTGTCGTGCTTTCGTCACACGCAAACTCTTGTTTTAATTTCTGTTGGTAAATTCCAGTGTAGCGTTAAGCTAAAAAGTGATGATCTTTCATAGAGACCTCATTTAAACTACTCGGAGAAAGGACTGTGCTCTTAATTATTTGCGATTCGAAAACTTCATCGAGCTTCGATAGATTGACTGTGCAGAGTTTTGCCCCTTGCCAAGGTCGACGGAAAGAACATTTTCAAAATAAATGTGGCATGTTTCTCGTGTTGTATCTTCACTCATCGGGGAGTCTGGTACTAAATATGAACGGTAAGAATGCTCTGAACCCTACACGTATTATATCCCCATCGTTTTATCGTTCACATTTGCCCAACATGTTAATTTGCTGAGCGGGATTTATGTCGTCTGCTACTGCACTGAGTCTCATTTCAAAAACAACTTTGCTCGTCACGTTGCACTGAGTCTGCACGCATGAGGCAGGCTGGTAATAAGTCTTATATATGGTAAGAACGTTCTAAACCCTACACGTTTTCGATTCCGATTGTTTTTGCCTTGAAATGATAATTCGGAAATCATTCATTTACTGAACAGATGCAGTCGTATTTCAGTGTAGTCTGCTACGTCAGTGCGTGCTGATCTAGCTGCTACGTTATCGGAATAACACTTGTGTTTTCTGTTAGCTGCTGGGAATTGTATACTAACTCATCATTTGGTAATGTGGATAATAAGCTACATGCCACTAACATGGCATAATTATGAGAGGAATCTTCGCAAGTCGAAACTGAAAAATTAGACACAGCAGGTTCTATTTTTAGATCAGTGGCAACTGTGGCACAGGCACATGCAATCTGTCAGAAAAAAAACCCCACTTCTGCTTTAATTGAGAAGCAGGAAATTTATGGTCATAATCATTGGTATTGTGGAGAATATAAGCTACATGTCATTAATTAATTCTGAGGATGAGAGTACAGTCTCGCTTTGGAAAAGGGCGTAAGAATACGCTCTGTGGAAAAGTTAGCGCACTCCAAGAGTGCGCTAACAGATTTAAGCGCATCGCCATTAGCCAATCAACTGGTTCACATCAGTCATGTGACACCAGTACTTACTGACAATTATTATTATTATTATTATTATTATTATTATTATTATTATTATTATTATTATTATTATTATTATTTAAGTTATTGAGACATCCCAGTGCACTAAGGGATTTATAGAGCAAATCGAGAAAATTCATTATTGAACGAAGCGCATAGCGCTGAGTTCAATAATTATTTTCGAGATTTGCTCTATAAATCCCTTAGTGCACTGGGATTGTTTCAATAACGATATTGTCAGTACCGCCAGAGAAAAAAGAAGATTGAAAACGTACATTTTGCAACGCGCATTTGGATAGGCGTAACTGTGTGGTCAGGTTTGTGTCACTGGATCTACTTTTGTGTCATGTGGGCTGTCTCAAGTGTGTCGTGCTTTCGTCACACGCAAACTCTTGTTTTAATTTCTGTTGGTAAATTCCAGTGTAGCGTTAAGCTAAAAAGTGATGATCTTTCATAGAGACCTCATTTAAACTACTCGGAGAAAGGACTGTGCTCTTAATTATTTGCGATTCGAAAACTTCATCGAGCTTCGATAGATTGACTGTGCAGAGTTTTGCCCCTTGCCAAGGTCGACGGAAAGAACATTTTCAAAATAAATGTGGCATGTTTCTCGTGTTGTATCTTCACTCATCGGGGAGTCTGGTACTAAATATGAACGGTAAGAATGCTCTGAACCCTACACGTATTATATCCCCATCGTTTTATCGTTCACATTTGCCCAACATGTTAATTTGCTGAGCGGGATTTATGTCGTCTGCTACTGCACTGAGTCTCATTTCAAAAACAACTTTGCTCGTCACGTTGCACTGAGTCTGCACGCATGAGGCAGGCTGGTAATAAGTCTTATATATGGTAAGAACGTTCTAAACCCTACACGTTTTCGATTCCGATTGTTTTTGCCTTGAAATGATAATTCGGAAATCATTCATTTACTGAACAGATGCAGTCGTATTTCAGTGTAGTCTGCTACGTCAGTGCGTGCTGATCTAGCTGCTACGTTATCGGAATAACACTTGTGTTTTCTGTTAGCTGCTGGGAATTGTATACTAACTCATCATTTGGTAATGTGGATAATAAGCTACATGCCACTAACATGGCATAATTATGAGAGGAATCTTCGCAAGTCGAAACTGAAAAATTAGACACAGCAGGTTCTATTTTTAGATCAGTGGCAACTGTGGCACAGGCACATGCAATCTGTCAGAAAAAAAACCCCACTTCTGCTTTAATTGAGAAGCAGGAAATTTATGGTCATAATCATTGGTATTGTGGAGAATATAAGCTACATGTCATTAATTAATTCTGAGGATGAGAGTACAGTCTCGCTTTGGAAAAGGGCGTAAGAATACGCTCTGTGGAAAAGTTAGCGCACTCCAAGAGTGCGCTAACAGATTTAAGCGCATCGCCATTAGCCAATCAACTGGTTCACATCAGTCATGTGACACCAGTACTTACTGACAATTATTATTATTATTATTATTCGTTGGTTTGTCTCAAGACGCCGTCACTGGTAATGACCAATATTGAATTGGTTTGATGATTTTGCTGCTTTGTGTGTTTACTTGTTTGAATAATTATATTTACTTGAGAAACTTGTTTTGATTATGGTGGTGATAGCTTTTTAATTATTTCTGGACCAAAAAAGAACAAACTCTTAGTTTCAGACTGAGTAAGGAAGCAAATAAAAACAACACCGAACAAACACACACAAAAACAGACGTTCGAAAAGTTTGAACCCAAATTCATTCTCAGTACTCAGCATTTCGTATTCTAAGTACTTGTTTGCAAATCTCCAGTCTGCTACGTTCGGATTTGTCTGGGAATTGTCATTTGGTCTGCATGTCGACTTTGATTTAATCGGAAACCCAGAGAGAGAGCTAGAGAGAGAGAGAGAGAGAGAGCTAGAGAGAGAGAGAGAGAGAGAGAGCTAGAGAGAGAGAGAGAGAGAGAGAGAGAGAGAGAGAGAGAGAGAGAGAGAGAGAGAGGGGGGGGGGGGCGGGCAGGGTCACTAATAAGATCCAATTTCCCGTGTGAGTCCCTAGTCTGGTTTTTACAGCGTACTTGAATCACATTAACTGTTATTGGTGACTATTTTGTAACTCCACTGTGGTACATCTTGCCGTTACAGCAACGCTACTTGTGTAACCATGTTTTGGTGTAACACTCTGTAACTTGTATGTGCTGGCGTGAATATGTTTACAATACTATTTATTATGTCGACGGGCGCAGTGGCCTAGTGATAAGACGCCGGTCTCCCAAGCGGAAGGTCGTGGGTTCGAATCCCGGCCGCGTCTGGTTGGTTAAGGGTGGAGATTGCCTGTACAGAAAGAACGTTATCAATCAATCAATGAGGCTTATATCGCGCATATTCCGTGGGTGCAGTTCTAGGCGCTCTGCAGTGATGCCGTGTGAGATGAAATTTTATACGGCCAGTAATTGCAGCCATTTCGGCGCATATTTACCTTTCACGGCCTATTATTCCAAGTCACACGGGTATAGGTAGACAATTATTAACTGTGCCTAAGCAATTTTGCCAGGAAAGACCCTTTTGTCAATCGTGGGATCTTTAACGTGCACACCTAATGTAGTGTACACGGGGGGGGGGGGGGGGGGGGGAGTTCGGACACCGAAGAGAGTCTGCACACAAAGTTGACTCTGAAATAAATTTCCGCCGAACCTGGGATCGAACTCACGCTGACAGCGGCCAACTGAATACAAATCCAGCGCGCTACCAACTGAGCTATATCCCCGTTATCTTAACATCCCGAGGTCACAAAGAACTTGCACCAAATGTGTATCACAAGACATAGGTGATGAATTCCATTTAATAGTTATTTGTCTGTGATTTTTTTCAAAAAAGAAAGAGCTGAGTTGTTACCACCTTACTACTGGAAAAAACCTAATGCACTTAAATTTAAAACGGTGTTTGATACTAAGAACAAGAAATTGCTAAAGAATATTTTGGACTTTATTAATAGAATTTGTAACAGTTTTTCATAATTTTTTTATTTTTTTATTTTTTTTTATTGACTATATTAGCATATATCATGATTGTATTGATTGTATTTATTGTTCAAAATGCCCCCATGGGTTATGGACTAATTAAACTTGAACTTGAACTTGAACTTGTTTCCGATTTCCCAGGTCAATGTATGTGCAGACCTGCTAGTGCCTTATCCCCCTTCGTGTGTACACGCAAGCACAAGACCAAGTGTGCAATGGAAAGATCTTGTAATCCATGTCAGCGTTCAATGGGTTATAGAAACACGAAAATACCCAGCATGCATCCCTCGAAAACGGCGTATGGCTGCCTGAATGGCGGAGTAAAAACGGACATACACGTAAAAGCCGTGGGAGTTTCAGCCCATGAACGATGAAGAAGAAGAAGAAGAAGTTTATCATTGTGTTCTCGTTAATTCTGATCCTCCTTGCGTTACTTTTTTTTTATTATTATTATTTTTTTTTAACGCCCAGCCAACCACGAAGGGCCATATATCAGGGCGGTGCTGCTTATAACGTGCGACACACACAAGACAGAAGTCGCAGCACAGGCTTCATGTCTCACCCAGTCACATTATTCTGACACCGGACCAACCAGTCCTAGCACTAACCCCATACTGCCAGACGCCAGGCGGAGCAGCCACTAGATTGCCAATTTTAAAGTCTTAGGTATGACCCGGCCGGGGTTTGAACCCACGACCTCCCGATCACGGGGCGGACGCCTTACCACTAGGCCACCGTGCAGGTCCCTTGTGTTGCTGTGTAAGCCTGTCTTCTGTTAATGTGTGGCATTCTGTAGCTTTACGGATTGTGTTTCTCCTAGCTGTATATTTTTGTGACGGTGCTTGGGATCCAGTGATTACGCGACACAATATGCCATCTCTCTCGGCGACTGGTACTATAAGCATTGTCTCAAAACGAAAGTGATAAGAGTTGTCCGTCCCTGCCATAGCCCGCGGTGCTGTCAGCGGGTAGTTCCGGTTTACGTCCAAAATGGCTGAACGAGAGAAGAAGATTAGTGGTGGAGGGAAACGTTACTGTGTCAGCTGTTCAAACTACGCGGGTAAAGAAGTTGAAGGGCGGATTGTCATGCGGTTCCATTTTGCAAACACAAACCGGAACTACCTGCCGTTCCAGGGGCGCAACTCTGTCCGACTATCGCGTTAATTTCGAGACAGTGCTATAGACAAGTGCATCACAAAGGTGACTGACCTCAAAGCGTCCTGTGAGTGACAAGTAATCTGGACGATGTTTTACCACACCAGCACTTCCTTAACCCCCATCCATTCTTTCCATTCCCGCCCCCCCCCCCCCCCGACTTTGTGTCCAGCGAGAGACCACAGGGCTGAGGTGCACGAAGTAAAAGTTGGTGCCACCCAACTGGATAGTACGCAGCCACGGGGTCGGATTGGTTGACATTTAGATGTGTTGTGACTTCAACCAATCAGACCCCGCTGCTTGTTCCATCTCATTTGGGTGACACCCAGTTTCGCTTCGTGCACCTCAACCCTGGCTGCACTAGTCTTGCCGGGTGAGTCCACAGAGTGAGAGACGACCATTAATTTAGCGCGACTATATCGTATCCGCATACTCTGGCACTGGGTTACTCTTATACTCAGGTACAATTCACCTGTATATATCGTTATAAAATGGACGTTTTAATTAGAGTGTTCCAAACTTAATTTTGATGTAGGTGGTGTCACGTTGACAACATTCAAAATGAGAGAGAGAAAAGAGAGAGAGAGGGAG
>NC_090249.1:53917305-53932305 GCF_037325665.1 Littorina saxatilis
AATCCGTCACCCTATGGGAGGAGTGAAGGCAAATTTGGTCATCACAGAGTTTGTGTAACACAGGAAGTTGTGAAATACGTCACCCTATGGGAGGGGTGACGGCAAAATCGCAAAAACATGATAGGTCGCATTGTGCAGGGTCAACTGCAACAAACTCAAACCGAGCCATTCATACCTACTTGTATTTGAGCGACTTATATACCGACATTTTTATTTCTTATTTTCAGCACAGGTGTAGGAAAAATCATGAACCAAAATGTTATTTATTTTCTAATTTAACTTCTTTTTTTTACAAATGTGACCATGGTCTTTCAAACATACAGTGACATTAAACATTGTTATGTTAAAAAAAAAAGCTTTTGTGCACAAATCAGAAAATACATTGTACATTTTACCTACAGGCCAAACAGTGTCTGTTGGCGGCAAAAGACCCAGCAAGTTGCTATTTTTAGATCGATTAAAAGTTGTCAAGAACAGGCGCTTACATTTGGATGTGTCCACTGATAGTAGGTTTGGTTGTGATCAATCAGAATGATGTGGGAATAAAAATGTATGACAGTTTGGTATGATGACATGTAATTCAAATATGCTGAAATGTAATATTATACATGATATATTATTATGGCCGTTGCCATGACCATGAACCCCAAGAAAGGTTTAATGTTATGTAAAATCAAAATACCAAAATCAAGCACCTACTAATCTGGTCTACGGTGCGGGGAGATTCTCGCGCCGCGCTCATTGGCTCAGTATTGAACTTGCGTCAAGGCCGATGCGCGTAAATTCCCAGAATGTTTACTTTCGGTTAGATTCTTCGACAGCATTCGCAGAGGTGACTGCCGTTACAGAGGTGAGTAAAACTGACCATCGAAAGGAAAATAAGATTCATATTGGTAATACTAATAACATACTTGCACAAGCATGTATCTACCAAAACTGTATGGGAGCACATAGTTGGAAAGGCGTGGTGAACACGCGGTGTTCTTCTGGAAAAGACCGAAGCGACATGTGACGTCAGTCGTTCACCCGCGAGCGGTGGGAGGGGGGGGGGGGGTTCACATGGTTTGTTTGTTTGTTTGTTTGTTTCAAACCCACACCCATATACACACATTTCACATGTAAACCATTTGTCCGCCCCCTGTCGATATTTATCGACTAAGTTCCTTGTTCTCCACTGCTATCAGATCTCAACGTCCCTCGGTGTGCAAATGGTATACGTGTGTCTGTGAGCGTTTGGTTTGCAGATTGGAGGACATTGAAGGAGGGGATGTGGTTTACAGATTGGAGGACATTGATGGTGGGGATGTGGTTTGCAGATTGGAGGACATTGAAGGAGGGGATGTGGTTTGCAGATTGGAGGACATTGAAGGAGGGGATGTGGTTTGCAGATTGGAGGACATTGATGGGGGGGATGTGGTTTGCAGATTGGAGGACATTGATGGGGGGGATGTGGTTTACAGATTGGAGGACATTGAAGGAGGGGATGTGGTTTGCAGATTGGAGGACATTGATGGGGGGGATGTGGGTTGCAGATTGGAGGACATTGATGGGGGGGATGTGGTTTACAGATTGGAGGACATTGAAGGAGGGGATGTGGTTTGCAGATTGGAGGACATTGATGGGGGGGATGTGGTTTGCAGATTGGAGGACATTGATGGGGGGGATGTGGTTTACAGATTGGAGGACATTGATGGTGGGGATGTGGTTTGCAGATTGGAGGACATTGAAGGAGGGGATGTGGTTTGCAGATTGGAGGACATTGAAGGAGGGGATGTGGTTTGCAGATTGGAGGACATTGAAGGAGGGGATGTGGTTTACAGATTGGAGGACATTGAAGGAGGGGATGTGGTTTGCAGATTGAAGGACATTGAAGGAGGGGATGTGGTTTACAGATTGGAGGACATTGAAGGAGGGGATGTGGTTTACAGATTGGAGGACATTGAAGGAGGGGATGTGGTTTACAGATTGGAGGACATTGAAGGAGGGGATGTGGTTTACAGATTGGAGGACATTGATGGGGGGGATGTGGTTTGCAGATTGGAGGACATTGATGGGGGGGATGTGGTTTACAGATTGGAGGACATTGATGGGGGGATGTGGTTTACAGATTGGAGGACATTGAAGGAGGGGATGTGGTTTGCAGATTGGAGGACATTGATGGGGGGGATGTGGTTTACAGATTGGAGGACATTGATGGGGGGATGTGGTTTACAGATTGGAGGACATTGATGGGGGGGATGTGGTTTGCAGATTGGAGGACATTGATGGTGGGGATGTGGTTTGCAGATTGGAGGACATTGATGGTGGGGATGTGGTTTGCAGATTGGAGGACATTGAAGGAGGGGATGTGGTTTGCAGATTGAAGGACATTGAAGGAGGGGATGTGGTTTACAGATTGGAGGACATTGAAGGAGGGGATGTGGTTTACAGATTGGAGGACATTGAAGGAGGGGATGTGGTTTACAGATTGGAGGACATTGAAGGAGGGGATGTGGTTTACAGATTGGAGGACATTGATGGGGGGGATGTGGTTTGCAGATTGGAGGACATTGATGGTGGGGATGTGGTTTGCAGATTGGAGGACATTGAAGGAGGGGATGTGGTTTGCAGATTGAAGGACATTGAAGGAGGGGATGTGGTTTACAGATTGGAGGACATTGAAGGAGGGGATGTGGTTTACAGATTGGAGGACATTGAAGGAGGGGATGTGGTTTACAGATTGGAGGACATTGAAGAAGGGGATGTGGTTTACAGATTGGAGGACATTGAAGGAGGGGATGTGGTTTACAGATTGGAGGACATTGAAGGAGGGGATGTGGTTTACAGATTGGAGGACATTGATGGGGGGGATGTGGTTTGCAGATTGGAGGACATTGATGGGGGGGATGTGGTTTACAGATTGGAGGACATTGATGGGGGGGATGTGGTTTACAGATTGGAGGACATTGAAGGAGGGGATGTGGTTTGCAGATTGGAGGACATTGATGGGGGGGATGTGGTTTACAGATTGGAGGACATTGATGGGGGGGATGTGGTTTACAGATTGGAGGACATTGAAGGAGGGGATGTGGTTTGCAGATTGGAGGACATTGATGGGGGGGATGTGGTTTACAGATTGGAGGACATTGATGGGGGGGATGTGGTTTACAGATTGGAGGACATTGAAGGAGGGGATGTGGTTTGCAGATTGGAGGACATTGATGGGGGGGATGTGGTTTGCAGATTGGAGGACATTGATGGGGGGGATGTGGTTTGCAGATTGGAGGACATTGATGGGGGGGATGTGGTTTGCAGATTGGAGGACATTGAAGGAGGGGATGTGGTTTACAGATTGGAGGACATTGAAGGAGGGGATGTGGTTTACAGATTGGAGGACATTGATGGTGGGGATGTGGTTTGCAGATTGGAGGACATTGATGGTGGGGATGTGGTTTGCAGACTGGAGGACATTGATGGGGGGATGTGGTTTACAGATTGGAGGACATTGATGGTGGGGATGTGGTTTGCAGATTGGAGGACATTGAAGGAGGGGATGTGGTTTACAGATTGGAGGACATTGATGGGGGGATGTGGTTTGCAGATTGGAGGACATTGATGGGGGGGGATTTGGTTTGCAGATTGGAGGACATTGATGGGGGAGATGTGGTTTGCAGATTGGAGGACATTGGGATGTGGTTGCAGATGGGGAGAAATTCGGACTTTAACTTGTTTGCATGTACCGTGTTTGCTGTCTGTGATGTGTTCATGTTTTGACGGCAAACCTCACGACACCGGAAACTACGGTTTTGATAATTCACACATACATTTTAGACACGATTTTTCCCGTTCAGTAAGCGGACCGGGTATTTTGTAACTTTTAAATTTATATTATATTTTTAGTATCCAGTTTAAATTCACCAATTGTCTTCACGCATGATACCCCTTTTACTGACCAGTCAAATACGACGTTGTTAAGAATGCGGTGTCAGTGAATCGATTACTGGTGAGGCGCATTCTCTCTGAAGTCAGTCTCAGACTGTTTGACGTGCTGTCTGACCCAAGGTTGTTTAGATGTGTCTTTGTCCGGAGAGTCTTGCAGCCAGACACCTCCTATCTCCTCCACTCGTTGTTATCAAGCTCAAAGGGCATGTTAACAGAGGAAGCCTCTCCTTGAACGAAAAAAAGTAAATTCGACAGCAAGCTGTATAGGCAATGAAGAAGAATTGAGATTGTAATTTCATGATGATCCAGATGCCCCCCCCCCCCCCCCCCCCCCCCGTTTGGGAGGTACATGCTTAAGCCAGGGGGGGTTGCGCTACCCCTGTAACCCCCCCCCCCCCCCTAGTCCGGCCCTGAGAGAGAGAGAGAGAGAGAGAGAGAGAGAGAGAGAGAGAGAGAGAGAGAGAGAGAGAGAGAGAGAGAGAGAGAGAGAGAGAGAGAGAGAGAGAGAGAGACGCCTCTTATTTCCTCGACTTGTTGGTATCAAGCCTTAATGTTGAACGAGAGTAAATGGTGTTGTTTTTTGCGGCGTTGGTGTCAATTGGCCGTCTATCGATATTTTTTTCTAAATTGTATAGATTCTCCTTGTGGCCTCAACAACTTCCAATGGCAAGTAAGATAGCTGACCATGATGAAAACAGCGAGGATGACGACGGTGAGTATGGTCGTGATGAATATGGTAATTACGATGATGATGATGATGATGATGATGATGATGATGATGATGATGAGGATGATGAGGATGATGATAATGATGATGATGGTGATGGCGATGATGGCGATGATGGCGATGATGATGGTGATGATATAAGAATGTTTTTCCTGTGTAGCCGATAGACTAATAGTGTACACCACACATGTCTGCTCAAAAAACTTAGAACAGTGGACCCCTCTTTTCAAGACGACCAGAATGTATCATGTGGTGGTAAATTTACAGATTGTTAGCACATATCAACCAAAAAGTCAGAAACGTCCCAAATCAGAGTATGGGTGGCGGCGGAATAGGGAAAAAAGAAAGCGGAAATTCACACAGACTGAAAGTTCAGATCATACCACCATTGACCCTTGGCTTGGTTTCCCACTTAGTGACCAAGAAGTCATCGTGACGTGAGTGTGGTCAAATCCATAACGAAAGGGCTGCCCGAACCTGGACTACTGACCAGCGGGATTGACCCGTGGCTAGACTAACCAGCCGTTGATTGAATCCGCGACACCTTGCTTTATCCCGCCCCTGCTTGGCCACTGGTGACAGGAGGTCTGGTCGATTCTTATTGGGGCTTATTGCTGACCATAGTTTGGTTTGACTGGGCTATACGCTTACTCTCTGTATCTTTCTCTCCCTCTTCTTTTTATATTGTGTGTTTCTTTCTTCCTGTCCGCCATCCTTTTATTGAATCCTTGACACCTTGTTTAATTCCTCCCATGCTTGGCCATGCCAGTGGTGATAGGAGTTCTGGTCAGTCCTTATGGGGGCTTAGTCTTGACCCCCGTTTGGTTGTGCAAAGCTATACTCTCTGCAGATCAGAGACATCCTGCTTGCTGCCGCGCGAGCAGAGAAAATGTTTCTCTCTTCATCTTCACTGGGCTGGCTGCAAAATCCCTCACGCGGAGGTGTTTTCAGACAGGCCAGACACAGGTTGTTCCGGAGGTGTCTGTGTCTCTGTCTCTCTCTGTTTCTCTTTGCCAGATTTCTGGCTAGATGGTTTTATTTCTCATGGGACTGCAGTGGCAGTGTGCTGGGGACAAGAAGTCAATACTTATAGGGCGGCCATGACAATGGATAAACGTTGTTTCCTGGACCACGTGACTTTGCCATTCCATGGTTTGCCTTTTAGTTTGTTGTTACTGAACGTTGGACTTTCCGCCAAAGGTCTAAGAAAGAATGAAAGGCAAAACAATCAAAATAGACACCATCACAAAGTGCGGAACCAGTCTCATGAGAAAATAAGAAGCATTTAGATCAAAACTAAAACATCGCTTAAATATCAATCAAGGACAGTTCCTCTGTTGTTCTTCTGTTTTTTTCTTCTTCTCGTTTTATTGTGTTCATCCTCTCGTGCTTGTCCCGACGCTTGTTCCTAATTCTCCCAGTATGCTCTCACGCCCCGTCCCAGCACTCACTGCAACATCCACCCCTGAACAGTTCCTCAGTTTCCATCACACTCTAACTTCCACTTACGTACAAAGACATACATATTGACCACTTTTAATTCTTGATCAAGGATGTGCGTGAACGGAATAACCACACACGCATGAAACTTCCTGCAGTAAATGTACACAATAAAAGAGAAATGGCTGCTGCCCCTGTAGGTGAAGTTTCCTTTCACATGACTTGATAACGATAGAGTCATTTGAATTGTGTATTGTGTTCGTGATTGTGTTGCATTTATTTAAAGTGTATTTGTTTTTAAATGTGTATTGTTGCTGTTATTAAAATGATTATATTTAAGATTGATTTAAGGTGCTTACGTTGTGTATTGTTGCTGTTATTAAGATGATTATATTTAAGATTGTAAGGCGCTTAGAACTATTTTAGGATTTGCGCCCTATAAATACCCTTATTATTATTTAAGTTATTGAGACATCCCAGTGCACTAAGGGATTTATAGAGCAAATCGAGAAAATTCATTATTGAACGAAGCGCATAGCGCTGAGTTCAATAATTATTTTCGAGATTTGCTCTATAAATCCCTTAGTGCACTGGGATTGTTTCAATAACGATATTGTCAGTACCGCCAGAGAAAAAGAAGATTTAAAACGCACACTTTGCTACGCGCATTTGGATAGGCGTAACTGTGTGGTCAGGTCGTATACAGTAGGATCTACTTTTATGTGGGCTGTCTGAAGTGTGTCGTGCGTTCGTCACACGCAAACTCTTGTTTTAATTTCTGTTGGTAAATTCCAGTGTAGCGTTAAGCTAAAAAGTGATGATCTTTCATAGAGACCTCATTTTAACTCGGAGAAAGGACTATGCTCTTAATTATTTGCGATTCGAAACCTTCATCGAGCTTCGACAGACTTGACTGTGCAGAGTTTTGCCCCTTGCCAAGGTCGACGGAAAGCACATTTTCAAAATAAATGATTCTCGTGTGGTATCTTCACTCATCGGGGAGTCCGGTACTAAATATGAACGGTAAGAATGCTCTGAACCCTACACGTATTATATACCCATCGTTTTATCGTTCACATTTGCCCAACATGTTAATTTGCTGAACGGGATTTATGTCGTCTGCTAGTGCTACGCACTGCACTGAGTCTCATTTCAAAAACAAAAATTGCTCGTCTCGTTGCACTGAGTCTGCAAGCACGAGGCAGGCTGGTCTTATATATATGGTAAGAACGTTCTAAACCCTACACGTTTTCGATTCCGATTCTTCTTGCCTTGAAATAATAATTCGGAAACCATTCATTTACTGAACAGATGCAGTCGTATATCAGTGTAGTCTGCTACGCCGGCCGGTGCTGATCTAGCTGCTAGTCTACGTTATCGAAATAACACTTGTGTTTTCTGTTAGCTGCTGGGATTTGTATACTAACTCATCATTTGGTAATGTGGATAATAAGCTACATGCCACTAACATGGCATAATTATGAGAGGAATCTTCGCAAGTCGAAACTGAAAAATTAGACACAGCAGGTTCTATTTTTAGATTAGTGGCAACTGTAGGCGGCACAGGCGCATGCAATCTGTCAGAAAAAACCCACTTCTGCTTTTAATTAAAAAGCAGGAAATTTATGGTCATAATCATTGGTATTGTGGAGAATATAAGCTACATGTCATTAATTAATTCTGAGGATGAGAGTACAGTCTCGCTTTGGCAAAGGGTGTAAGAATACGCTCTGTGAAAAAGTTAGCGCACTCCAAGAGTGCGCTAACAGATTTAGCGCATCGCCATTAGCCAATCAACTGGTTCACATCAGTCATGTGACACCAGTACTTACTGACAATTATTATTATTATTATTATTATTATTATTATTATTATTATTATTATTATTATTATTATTATTATTTAAGTTATTGAGACATCCCAGTGCACTAAGGGATTTATAGAGCAAATCGAGAAAATTCATTATTGAACGAAGCGCATAGCGCTGAGTTCAATAATTATTTTCGAGATTTGCTCTATAAATCCCTTAGTGCACTGGGATTGTTTCAATAACGATATTGTCAGTACCGCCAGAGAAAAAAGAAGATTCAAAACGCACATTTTGCAACGCGCATTTGGATAGGCGTAACTGTGTGGTCAGGTTTGTGTCAGATCTACTTTTGTGTGGGCTGTCTCAAGTGTGTCGTGCTTTCGCCACACGCAAACTCTTGTTTTAATTTCTGTTGGTAAATTCCAGTGTAGCGTTAAGCTAAAAAGTGATGATCTTTCATAGAGACCTCATTTAAACTCGGAGAAAGGACTGTGCTCTTAGTTATTTGCGATTCGAAACCTTCATCGAGCTTCGACAGATTGACTGTGCAGAGTGTTGCCCCTTGCCAAGGTCGACGGAAAGCACATTTTCAAAATAAATGTGGCATGTTTCTCGTGTGGTATCTTCACTCATCGGGGAGTCTGGTACTAAATATGAACGGTAAGAATGCTCTGAACCCTACACGTATTATATGCCCATCGTTTTATCGTTCACATTTGCCCAACATGTTAATTTGCTGAGCGGGATTTATGTCGTCTGGTAAGCTATGGCAATCGAACCACTGCACTGAGTCTCATTTCAAAAACAAAAATTGCTCGTCACGTTGCACTTAGTCTGCACGCATGAGGCAGGCTGGTAATAAGTCTTATATATGGTAAGAACGTTCTAAACCCTACACGTTTTCGATTCCGATTGTTCTTGCCTTGAAATAATAATTCGGAAAACATTCATTTACTGAACAGATGCAGTCGTATTTCAGTGTACATAGTCTGCTACGTGCTATTCTAGCTGCTACGCTATCGGAATAACACTTGTGTTTTCTGTTAGCTGCTGGGAATTGTATACTAACTCATCATTTGGTAATGTAGATAATAAGCTACATGCCACTAACATGGCATAATTATGAGAGGAATCTTCGCAAGTCGAAACTGAAAAATTAGACACAGCGGGTTCTATTTTTAGATCAGTGGCAACTGTGGCACAGGCACATGCAATCTGTCAGAAAAAAAACCATCTTCTGCTTTAATTGAGAAGCAGGAAATTTATGGTCTTAATCATTGGTATTGTGGAGAATAATATCATATTATAAGCTACATGTCATTAATTAATTCTGAGGATGAGAGTACACTCTCGCTTAAGCAAAGGGCGGAAGAATACGCTCTGTGGAAAAGATAGCGCACTCTTTTAGCGCATCGCCATTAGCCAATCAACTGGTTCACATCAGTCATGTGACACCAGTACTTACTGACAATTATTATTATTATTATTATTATTATTATTATTATTATTATTATTATTATTATTATTATTATTATTATTATTATTATTATTATCATTATTATTATTATTATTATTATTCGTTGGTTTGTCTCAAGACGCCTTCACTGGTAATGACCAATATTGAATTGGTTTGATGATTTTGCTGCTTTGTGTGTTTACTTGTTTGAATAATTATATTTACTTGAGAAACTTGTTTTGATTATGGTGGTGATAGCTTTTTAATTATTTCTGGACCAAAAAAGAGCAAACTCTTAGTTTCAGACTGAGTAAGGAAGCAAATAAAAACAACACCAAACAAACACACACAAAAACAGACGTTCGAAAAGTGTAAACCCAAATTCATTCTCAGTACTCAGCATTTCGTATTCTAAGTACTTGTTTGTAAATCCCCAGTCTGCTACGTTCGGATTTGTCTGGGAATTGTCATTTGGTCTGCATGTCGACTTTGATTTAATCGGAAACCCAGAGAGAGAGCTAGAGAGAGAGAGTGAGAAAGAGAGAGAGAGCTAGAGAGAGAGAGAGAGAGAGAGAGAGAGAGAGAGAGAGAGAGAGGGGGGGGGCGGGCAGGGACACTAATAAGATCCAATTTCCCGTGTGAGTCCCTAGTCTGGTTTTTACAGCGTACTTGAATCACATTAACTGTGATTGGTGACTATTTTGTAACTCCACTGTGGTACATCGTGCCGTTACAGCAACGCTACTTGTGTAACCATGTTTTGGTGTAACACTCTGTAACTTGTATGTGCTGGCGTGAATATGTTTACAATACAATTTATTATGTCGACGGGCGCAGTGGCCTAGTGATAAGACGCCGGTCTCCCAAGCGGAAGGTCGTGGGTTCGAATCCCGGCCGAATCTGGTTGGTTAAGGGTGGAGATTGCCTGTACAGAAAGAACGTTATCTTAACATCCCGAGGTCAGAAAGAACTTGCACCAAATGTGTATCACAAGACATAGGTGATGAATTCCATTAGTTATTTTGTCTGTGATTTTTTTTCAAAAAAGAAAGAGCTGAGTTGTTACCACCTTACTATTGGAAAAAACCTAATGCACTTAAATTTAAAACGGTGTTTGCTACTAAGAAAAAGAAATTGTTAAAGAATATTGTGGACTTTATTAATAGAATTTGTAACAGTTTTTCATAATTTTTTTAATTTTTTATTTTGTTATTTACTATAATTATTAGCATATATCATGATTGTATTGATTGTATTTATTGTTCAAAATGCCCCCATGGGTTATGGACTAATAAAACTTGAACTTGAACTTGAACTTGTTTCCGATTTCCCAGGTCAATTTATGTGCAGACCTGCTAGTGCCTTATCCCCCTTCGTGTGTACACGCAAGCACAAGACCAAGTGTGCAATGGAAAGATCTTGTAATCCGTGTCAGCGTTCAATGGGTTATAGAAACACGAAAATGCCCAGCATGCATCCCTCGAAAACGGCGTGTGGCTGCCTGAATACACGTAAAAGCCGTGGGAGTTTCAGCCCATGAACGATGAAGAAGAAGAAGAAGTGTATCATTGTGTTCTCGTTAATTCTGATCCTCCTTGTGTTACTTTTTTTTTATTTTGTTTAACGCCCAGCCGACCACGAAGGGCCATATCAGGGCGGTGCTGCACAGGCTTCATGTCTCACCCAGTCACATTATTCTGACACCGGACCAACCAGTCCTAGCACTAACCCCATACTGCCAGACGCCAGGCGGAGCAGCCACTAGATTGCCAATTTTAAAGTCTTAGGTATGACCCGGCCGGGGTTCGAACCCACGACCTCCCGATCACGGGGCGGACGCCTTACCACTAGGCCAACCGTGCCGGTAGAGAGAGAGAGAGAGAGAGAGAGAGAGAGAGAGAGACAGAGAGAGAGAGAGAGAGAGAGAGAGAAAGAGAAAGAATAAATGTTTCAAATGTATGTGTGTGTCTGTGGCACCGCCTGTATGGCGAAAGCGGCGGGGCGTTTCCAAGTGGAAACACACCCCCCAGCATAGTTCAGTTGCTAATACGCCATCTTCCCTCATCCGTTTAAGAAAATCCAGAATCAAATTAGCCTCTCTTCATGGCCAGTGCATGTAAGAAACAAATCCTACCCGGTTGTTGGAGACAAATTGCAGTGAAAAAGAGGCAAAACACCGGAGATGAAGGAGAAATAGACAAGACAATTGGCACAGAAAGCTTAGATGCTTGAACAATCCCTTGCAATTGAGTGCAAGGAAAAAGGTCGCCCAAGCGCGTCCGATGCGGGGTTTGGAGAGAAGGAAGAGGTTCTAATGGGCAAGGATTGGAGAGTGAGATGGGTGCATGCCCGCTGAGGAGACAGATGTGAGAAAATGTGGAGGGATCGAGGAGAGAGAGAGAGAGATAGACACGGAGAGATCAAATCAAATCAAATCAAATCAAATTTTATTTTTCGAGGGTTGTGGCATAAGCAATACAACGAGCTTTTTTTCAACCAGCCCTCGCCCAGAGAGGGGACTAATCAGAGAGAGAGAGA
Organism: Littorina saxatilis; assembly: GCF_037325665.1. Classification (NCBI taxonomy): domain Eukaryota; kingdom Metazoa; phylum Mollusca; class Gastropoda; order Littorinimorpha; family Littorinidae; genus Littorina; species Littorina saxatilis. The sequence continues at coordinate 53,929,198 of NC_090249.1, forward strand.
GAGAGAGAGAGAGAGAGAGAGAGAGAGACAGAGACAGACAGACAGAGACAGACAGAGACAGACAGAGACAGAGAGAGAGAGAGAGAGAGAGAGAGAGAGAGAGAGAGACACACACACACACACAGAGACAGAGAAAGAGAGAGTGCAAACTCTCCTAGGCCTGAAATCAAATCAGCACAGACACAGGAATAAAAGCTCCTGTTTGCTTTCAAGGAATGACCTGTCTTGTCCTGAAAGAAGACTGCGGATTTCTGTTCAGATCCAAACTCCAAAAGAATCGAAGATTGATGACGTCACAAAAGGACCAAAAGCGGGGCTTTTTGCATTTGCAGGACGCCTGAAGTGTGGTTCATGTGAGCCTGGTTTATTTACCATTTCCTCACTGGCATCGGTCTTTTATTCCGCTCCAAAGATCTGCCGGGGGTGCTAGGGCTACAAGAGAATGATCCGTACTGGGGGGAAGAAAGCCATCGAACGCTGCTGGTTGGAAAAGGTCTGTGTAGCTTTAGAGACACATGCTCGTGCAGCCGTCTTGACACCATCCGCGTCGCGGCAAGTACGCCTTTACTGTTTCTTCAAACACAGACAGTTTGAAACTTAACATAACAAACACACAGGGAAGTGCAGGCAATACGTGGTCTGCGCAGCTTTTGAAAAGTGTTTGTAGTGGCAAGTGCATCTGTACCGGTTGAGTTCTCTAAAAAAAAGTTTCAAACTTGACACAAATTGAAACACACAACCCTGTCTAGACAAGCACAGATAATACAGATGTGTTTCTGGATTGCTATGTTCACAGATGTGCCTCTGGATTAGCAAATACTCGTGCAGACATATTCCGGCCTCGTAGACATGTCCCCTGGTGTAATGGATAAATAGATTTACAGACACTTTTATTCAGTTTGCACCCAGCCAATGGTCAAACAGGAATTCGGTTTCACACACACACACACACACACACACACACACACACACACACACACACAAACACCCCCCACACACACACACACCATACACACACACACACAAACACACACACACACACCACACACACATACACCATACACACACACACACACACACACACACACACACACACACACACAAAACACTAACAGACAGACCAGAATCACCTTGGCATCAATGGAAGCAGAAGCCTTTGTTTTAAAGCTGACCGTGGCGATAATTGAAAAAGAACAGTAGTTTTCTTTCAGCGGGATGAAAAGTCATTACCAGTATCTCAGCACTCACCTCTCGTCTTGAGCCATGGCAGACGATAGATAGTGTGCACTTTCAAAACAGTGGAATAGCAAGGTCCAGTTCAGAGACATCCTGCTTGCTGCCGCGCGGGCAGAGAAAATGTTCCCTCTTTATCTTCACCGCGCTGGCAGCAAACTCCCTCACGCGGAGGTGTTTTCAGACAGGCCAGACACAGGTTGTCCCGGAGGTGGGTCTGACTTTAGGTGATCAGGACACCTTTGTTTTTCATTTGGACTCATCCTCTCCAATTCTCTATCTCGGAGCGACAGTTGAAAAAAGTTGAGAAAAAGCCGTCGATCAAAGCCTGAGAGTGTGCAAGAGTACGCAAGGGAACTCACCTAAAACAGTGCGGACTAAAGGACAAATATTCAAACACACAGACATTCTGAATAGTATGACCCCCCCCCCCCCCCACCCCTTCATTTTGTACATCGTTAACAGCCGTTTGCGTTTCTGTATTTTTGTATGCGATGTTCTTGTTATTATTGTTGTTGTTGTTGTTGTGTTTGGGAGGGGGTCGCTTGTTCATGTCAATGCTTGTTATTCGCTCAGGTGCCAGGAGATCGGTCCTGCATAACTCTCATTGTTCTTATAGCAAGGTGAGTGACTCAGGAGAAAAACAAAACATCAATCATATTAACTGTCAAAATGGTCGAGGTTTATACATAAAAACAGCATTATGATTTCCACCAGACAACTTGAGCACTCTGCTCACTTTGCTCAATCTAAACAGTGCCAACATTCTTTGGATGAAGTCCATCTGGACAGCCAGATACGCTGACACGCCTTGAAACCTCCATTGCCCTTGGCGATTTTCATCCTTACTGTTAGCCCCGGTATAATTTGTTCTTCAATAATTAAGGATCACCACTATAAGCGTGGAGCTTGTTGTTGATTCTAAACATGCTTATTATATATTGTATCTATGAATTGTTGAATAAAAAAAAACCTGTATAAACCAACCTTAGTATTGCCATTCTGATAGTACTGACACAGTTGTTGGACTCTGTTATTCGCCTTTCAGAGCTCTTCCATCTCTGTCGACGGCCCCGCATTTACCAGCCCTATCAGTCAATGGGGCATTAAACAACAATAACCTTACGTCTCCGTCGATCAGACATTTCTGGAAACAATCGGTTTGGTATTCGTGTTGAAAACACAAAAAGTTCCAACGAAGTCCGTGTGTAGTCGGCGACGTTAAGTGGTTGACTGATTGATCTGACTGAAATCGGTGTACCTTATTAATACAGGACAGGGTATTATGGCACAAGAAACAATAAACTTGCACTCACAATCATTCACCTTACGCGACAGTACATGTTTTCATGGCAAAAGAAACCATGAACTTGCATTTACAAGCACGTACCCTACAACAAAGCCGTACTGGGTTTCATGGCACAAGAAACGATAAACTTGCATTTACAATCACACCCCTTACAAGAAAATAAATTATGAGGTTTCATATCACGATCGACCGCCACGAGACCTTCAGTATGACTGACATGGCAATATTGAGTTATCTATTCACTCGCTAAGCCAATTCAGAAGGCAACACGAGACCTAGAAAAAACTTCCCCCAATAGCCCCAACCCCCGGGGACCATTTCACAGATTGAATCTTGTTGCAGTGTACACTACTTGTCGGTTAGAATTGACTTGGTCCCTGTTGGGGATGAAGCACTGTTTGAGACAGGTATGGGTAAATGGCTGACGAAAAAGGGCACGGGAACTTTGACTGATTGATTGGTTGGTTGATTGATTGCTCAGATTGAGTGATTGATGGATGGTTGATTGGATGGATGGATGAATGTACGGATTGACGGATTGATAGACTTAATGACTGATTGACTTT
>NC_090249.1:53937305-53974805 GCF_037325665.1 Littorina saxatilis
ACCACAGCTTGTAAGCATCTCCTTTGTCTTCCATGATTTACTTCAGTAGAATAATAATAATAATAATAATAATAACGATTACTTATATAGCGCGTAAACCTCGTGGTGACGAGCCCAGAGCGCTTTACACTTACACAATCATAATACAAACAAGGAAAGAGAACTAAATCCGAATAAATTCAAACATGGTCACACACACCCACACACGCACGCACACACACACGCACACACACACACACACACGCGCGCGCGCACACACTCACACACACAATCTTTCTTTCGTCATTGTCAATGTTCAGGTAACCCGCAATGTCATTCCATGTACGCATACGTAGAAAAGAAGTTGGACGTACTGGCTGGAATGTTTCCTTTCTTCTGGTGAGTCTCAGAGAGATACATAATATATGTAACATGACCTGTCTAATTAGGTCACCTGTCTTCTAACTTCGAGTGAAGTCAGCGAATGAGACACAACTCCAGAGGCATCCTTCCAAATTGGTTGCTTACAGTGCCGTCCCCAGTACCTTATAATTGTGGATACAAATTAGGTTCTGGGTTTTCAATCTTATTAAGAATAAACGTATACAAACATTGAGACCTAAAATAGGAGTACCTACATTTCTGCTCAAGCGACTCATCTTGGTTGCTATAAGGGCGCCGAAGATGTTCAAAGTATGTTGCTTATGAGGATGAGTATAAATTAATAGAATCAAAAAAACCAAGAAAGGTAGGTTGTTGGAACGTGTGTGTTACACGACACTTGAGATTGCCACAAGTTCTCAAACGTCGTATAGTTGTGTTCTTTTATTCTACGTCGCCCGTCTTCTCAGCAGCAGAAAACAACTCGTCAAATTAAGTTCGAGGATTTATTTAGCATTCCATACATACAACTGCACATCGTAGCAGAACTCAAAGTAGAAGCTTTTTCACACACAAATCGCGCTGGCCTATATAGTAAATACTCAATCTCGAGAATATTCCAGACCGAACATGATACAACTACATTATACGAGCCGTCTATGGACTAGAACAGTGACGTTCTCTGTGACGTACATCAAAAGCGCCGACGCACTTAATCCGAGCGAACGCCACAAACCCACGACTCAAAACAACGTGGTAAACAACTTGTTTTGACAGGACTAGAAAGTTCACCTGCATTCTCGTTCAAACATAAATATTGTGTTTACAAAATATAATATCGGTACTTTCCCACAAAGTACAAATAAGTCAACTACATGCAACACACAAAACTGAACCAAAGTTCAGCAACGACAGCGTTTCCTAACAGTGTGTTATTGACAAAACAATACTTTCACAGATATTTTAACAATATATGTTCCAACAACCTTTCTTGGTTTTTTTATTCTGAATTTTGGAACGTTGGCAGTCTCTTTGTTTTTGGATTTATTTTATACATTAATAGGTTCAAGCGGAGATTGGCGAAAATGAATTGCCTGGTGCTAATTGACCTAACATTGGACCTTCTTCTTCTTCAGCGTTCCAGAATGTTCTGGTTACGTGTGAGCTCGTTTGCCCATTTGGGTTCCCCAAGCTATACTCTGAGAGCATAGTCAGCTTCACTCCGCTTTTCTTGAGTAGGCATGCTGGGTATTTTCGTGTTTCCATAACCCACCGAACTCCGACATGGATTACAGGATCTTTTCCGTGCGCACTTGGTCTTGTGCTTGCGTGTACACACGGATGGGGTTAAGTCACTAGCAGGTCTGCACATAAGTTGACCTGGGAGATCGGAAAAATATCCACTCTTATCCCACCAGGCGGCAGCGACCGGGATTCGAACTCACGACCTGCCGATTAGGAGGCCGACCTCTTACCACCACGCCACTGCGCCCGTCAACATTGGACCAAGGACATACAACACAATTCTGCAAAAATAAGGTCAGCTCAATGTCACACCCCTGACTCTCTTCCCACACTGTGTTAAGAAAATTTTCTTCCCGACGCTTCCGTCATCTGCTTCAGGGGAAATTCAAAGAGGTTGGTGAAGCTATTTATCTCTATAAATGAAGTATTACGAAGTGTTGCACATCGAGATAGGTCAGGTTAGTTCTGTTAGTGTCTATACTTAATGCCAATGGGTTTTTCGGGTTTGTATTTCGCGTATTTTACCCGTGAATCGGCCGAATGACAGACCCGTCGCTGCACAGCTGCAAAGTTTGTCGCTTCGAGCGCAAAATCGTGAAGAAAACGCGTCTTGTAAGTAATGCTAATACATTCTACCAAAACCTAAACATGTCTGCACCAATCCTGCCAAGTGTCGTAGTTGTAGTCCCCCGCAAACAGCTGTAATCGTAAGAAGAATGTGATCATTCCTGCAGATTTGTGTGTCGTGCACCCGATTTGACCGAATTTTAGCGTGTCGTACACCCGCTGTGACGTTTTTCACGTCGTGACGTCCACCCGATGCTCACGTTCTGTGTCGTCTCTCCGATCGTGCACTTACCTTTTGCACATGACCTTGTTTGTTTGTATTCTGATCGTCTTGGAGTGATTTTTCAGGGACCGCAACATGGATCAGGTCATGGAAGTTGTGGAAGAAGAAGAAGCGGAGTTATCCGCTGAATTTATGAATAGTTACCTGGACATAGTCCAAACTCCAGAAAAGGAGGCAAAGGTGACACCCAAAGAAACATCGACACCCAAAGAGAAATCGACATGTAAGTTATATTTTATTATTATGTAAGCCTGTGCAGGATCATGTTTATGGGCCGCTCACACGTGGATTCTTGCACACGTCGATTCTTGTCAAAATTCAGGTTTAGCGACAACAATGATGTAGCTGTAAACCTATTGAACTGACAGCTGAAAGCAGCGATTGGCTGCACCTCATGTCAATAGGTTATAGCTACAACATTGTTATCGTTTTTTGACAATAAGGATTAACGTGTGAGCCATCCATTACCACCAGTTGACTGTAGCTGTTGTCCGTGTGCAGGTATTGGCAACGCTTGATTATGATAATATGAAAGCGTACTGATCATGTTATAGTTATAGTTTTACAATGCAACAACGGACTATTGTACCTGAATAATGTTTATATACATTCGATCTGGTTAGACTAACACAAGCTTTTTGTATCTTGTTGTATGTGGACAGCTGCTGACGATGGTGCTGGGCCTTCGACAGAGAAGCCAAAGTCGCCCAAGAAAAAGAAGACACCCATGAAGAAGAAGATGGAGGCCTCGGCTGACAAGTTAGTGCACCAGTGCCACGAGTGTGGTAAAACTTACAAGCATTACCGCATCTTGTGGGCTCATCAGCGCTTTGATCATGGTGAAGGAAAAACAAATCATGAATGCACCATATGTGACAAAAGGTTCACACAAAAAATTGATCTGACGTCACACCGCAACGTGAAGCATGACAAGATTAAGCCTTATTCATGTGATTCATGCGGCAGATCTTATGCAAGTCCTAAAAGCTTGTACCCCTCAAAGCATGTGTGCAAAGGGAAACCAAAAGAGGTGGCCTGCACCCAGTGTGGCAAGACCTTTGCACTAAAAAGGTTTCTGAGTGACCATGTCCGTTACCATCACACACGGGCAGGGTGTTCTTGTAAGGTGTGTTTTGCACACTTCAAGCACCGTGAACAGCTACGCCGCCATGTGGCGAAAGGCTGTCCAATGTCTGCATCTACTTGAGTATGCACCTTTAAATGACCTTGACCTTCAGGTGATATTAAAAGTCAAACAACTGAAGCTGGCAATGACACCATACATTCAGAACTATTTTACACATTTTTCCACCCAAAATACACCACATGACCTTGACTCCAGGTCAAGGTCACACAAGACATGGCTATCAATTCAACAGATAGGAAGCACATTGGTGTTTATTGGCACTTTCTACCAAGAGACATTGTCATTTAGTGGTAAAGTCACGTTTTGGACACATTTCAGAGGGGTCAAAATGACCTTGACCTTGAAGCAAGGTCAACCAAACTGGTATCAAAAGATAGGGCTCACTATGCCCTACATACCACTTGTAGCTCGGGTCGACATTTTCAAAAACTTGGGAGAAAATTGGGAAAATGTGAAAAATAACTGTTTTTAAAGGCCCGTGACCTTGACCTTGAAGCAAGGTCAAGTCACTATGTATGTTTTTTTAAGGTCTTGTCATCATACACCATCATGCCACATTTGGCGCTGATAGACTTCATAGCGGCTGAGAAAAAATCCAACGTTTAAGTTTTTGGGACAGACGGCCGGACGGAGGGACGGACGACTAGGCTGAGTACATAGACTCACTTTTGCTTCGCATGTGAGTCAAAAATCTCTTTGTTTATAATCAGTGTAACTTTTGGACAGGGGCATACCAGCTACCTGCATCGCACAGTGCAGTGTATCTACCCTAGACTGTCATGTCAACCCAACTGTGGGGCCTGGATGGAAGATAACTTTATTCCTGCCCCAACACCCCTTTGCAATGGTTGAAAGGTAAGCGAGACTAAGAGTACTTACCAAGGTGTCTTTATCCACATTGGTGGTAAGATCCGGCTATTGTCATCTCCATGACTGTGTCTGAAAATGACTCCATGCCAGTCAGAATACAAAAGAACAAAGCTATACATGTAATTCGTGTTTATGTATGGGGGATGACACAATGTAACAAGTGAGAAAGGTCATGTGCAAAAGGTAAGTGCACGATCGGAGAGACGACACAGAACGTGAGCATCGGGTGGACGTCACGACGTGAAAAACGTCACAGCGGGTGTACGACACGCTAAAATTCGGTCAAATCGGGTGCACGACACACACATCTGCAGGAATGATCACATTCTTCTTACGATTACAGCTGTTTGCGGGGGACTACAACTACGACACTTGGCAGGATTGGTGCAGACATGTTTAGGTTTTGGTAGAATGTATTAGCATTACTTACAAGACGCGTTTTCCTCACGATTTTGCGCTCGAAGCGACAAACTTTGCAGCTGTGCAGCGACGGGTCCGTCATTCGGCCGATTCACGGGTAAAATACGCGAAATACAAACCCGAAAAACCCATTGGCATTAAGTATAGACACTAACAGAACTAACCTGACCTATCTCGATGTGCAACACTTCGTAATACTTCATTTATAGAGATAAATAGCTTCACCAACCTCTTTGAATTTCCCCTGAAGCAGATGACGGAAGCGTCGGGAAGAAAATTTTCTTAACACAGTGTGGGAAGAGAGTCAGGGCAGTGAATGTTATCGACGTTCGAAGATATGGATTACTCTGGGAAACAGTCGTCAATCCTGTAGTGGTATAGTGTAGTGTGTAGGTGGAACTCTCACACACGCATACAACACGTACTAACACAGCTAGTGTGTTTCGGGAAACTGTAAGGGTTCTTTTCTTTGGAGGTATGGTACATTGCTTACATGGATAATCGTGCAGCCATCTTGTCTGTCTTAATACCGGGTCTGCCTTAATACCGGAATCTAGTAGAACTACATTATCACTGGCTTACAACTATCAGGTACAGAAACCAGTTTTAGATTGAGGACACTACATCTCCTTGTTTTGCTGTCCTGAAAAGAACACGAGGTCTCCTGTTACGTTGGTGTTCAGGGAGCAGAGTCTTTCGTTATCTTTCCTTGCTGCCCCAAACACAGAGCCCGTAGGGTCCAGTCCACAAACAGGGCAGATCAATTCTCTTCAGTCGACCTGGCCGTCAACTCAGTTACTCTAAGAAGGTCACGACAGGATGTCAATCTTTGAGACCGCGAGCTTTCCTGCGGCATGCCAAGTTCGATATTGGGACCAGAGTAAATATGTGGGGTTCAATAAGCAATGTTATGAGCCAATGTGTTGTATATGGCCGTGAGTTCGCATGAGAATGGGCCGCATTAACAAGTATGCAGTATCTTAAGAGCGTGCACTTTCTTAGGTTGCGCTGCCAAACGACTAACCGCAAACAGGAGTACACGTATAGGATGTTGACGAGGATACCGTATGAAGATCAAATTACAACAACAACAATAACAACGACAAACATCTTTCTGTGATGTCAAGCAATGGTCATCTTAATTCAAAAGTTGACTCGCTTGGTATTTTGAGGACATAACTTTTTATTTTGTGATAACAAAAAAAAGCACCACGAAAACCGCTTCATCAAATGCAGCCAGTATAAGAGTAACAGGCAAGGGCCACATAACAGCTTCGAAAGGACCACTAAAACGTAGCGATTTCTGTCTATCTTTAGTAACAAAACAATGTCCAATAAATCCTAGTACTTGGGGCCAAAACAGAAATAGCCGAAGCGTTCTGATAAGAGCCACCAGATCTGTTCTACTCAAAGCAAAGGGCCACTGGAGACACCGCATGACAACCGTTCAGGGCTGGAGAGCAGATTTGTAGATGATAATCCCCGTTGTTGGCACTGCTGTCTGTGCAAATGACTGTACCCCCTTGAGTATGCGTTCTGTTTATGATGTGGGTCGCTGTCTGCCCGGCACCGCTTTCTTGTCCTTCGGTCCATTAGTGCAACAATCTTCCAGTACACATCCATTATCATGAGTGTGTGCTCGTCGATTGAGGGACATTGGGGAAGAATTGCTGTCCATTTGCGAAAACCCCTTGAGTTCTCTCAGTCGAAGCGAGTGATGTTGGCTCAATGTTTATGCCCGTTTTCTCTTGGCTGTCTCTTTATTTCATGACTGTCTGCCAGTGTCTCTTTGTCGCAGTCCTGTACCGCGCACACACGTTCCTACGGTTTTGTTAGTAAATCATTCAACCAACGATTATACCCACAGCGGAGCTAGCATTTTACAACATAACCGAACGATTGCTATGACAAAGCCTTCACAAAACATTGTCGGGCCAGCATAGAAGCAGACCCTGAGCTGCGTAAAAGTGTACGCCTGCTACCAAAGACTGTATACAGGCATGAGACCAAGGGTAGGGTGGATGGTGACGAGAGAGACCGGCACGGTTGGCCTAGTGGTAAGGCGTCCGCCTCGTGATCGGGAGGTCGTGGGTTCGAACCCCGGCCGGGTCATACCTAAGACTTTAAAATTGGCAATCTAGTGGCTGCTCCGCCTGGCGTCTGGCATTATGGGGTTAGTGCTAGGACTGGTTGGTCCGGTGTCAGAATAATGTGACTGGGTGAGACATGAAGCCTAGCTGTGCTGCGACTTCTGTCTTGTGTGTGGCGCACGTAATATGTCAAAGCAGCACCGCCCTGATATGGCCCTTCGTGGTCGGCTGGGCGTTAAGCAAACAAACAAACAAACAAAAATGGTGACGAGAGAGGTGAAGGGACGGGGAATGTTTAACAGTGCCGTGTGCCGGGCTGTGAGCAGTGCCCGCCAATGTTTAGCTCAGGCACCGTCGCGGCAGACACGCCTAAGTTCTATGCAGGAAAATGCAGCGCGCTATTCTGGCCATCTCTAAGGCGGACTGATACCAAGAGGTGTAAGGTACACCCGCCTTCAGGCTCAGGCATTTTCAAACGCTCGACTCAAGACTGTTTACTGCAAGCTCACCTCACCGGTCCTCTCTTCAAACACACACCCTTCCACCAATGCCCATCGAAGGGAAGGGGGTGGAGAGACACCTCTTGCCGTCATTAATCATTGCAACAGATTGAACTGGGTGACGACGCTGCCGTAAACTTTCCCGTCTGCTCCCGAGTGCTAATGGTCTCTTTGATATTTGTGGCGATGGGGCTTCTCGCCCATCTATAGGATGATACTGTTCTCTTGGGGTCAAGGTCGGCGATTGGGAAGAGTTTGGGTGTTAGCTTGCTGTTTTTGTAGAGTGTGTTCCTTGCTGTCTGGGGTGTTCAATCTTCTGCCTACATAATCTGAATATAGATACCAAATATAATGAATTCTTAGAATTGACTGACATACTTATTTTGGATTCTATATCCCCTGGTTTACTCAGGCCTATAATTTGTCCCGCTGCCTACACCAACCAACTTAAGGTAACCTGTGATTATGCGTCTACGTCTTCATGTGTGTGTGTGTGTGTGTGTGTGTGTGTGTGTGTGTGTGTGTGTGTTTTCTCTCTCTCTCTCTCTCTCTTTTTTCTCTCTCTCTCTCTCTCTCTCTCTCTCTCTCTCTCTCTCTCTCTCTCTCTCTCTCTCTCTCTCTCTCTCTGTTGGTACGTGCGACGGCTACCACTGAGTGGGCGTGTCAGGCAAAATCTAGCTCACGGAGCAACAAGGCCCTACAACTATGTCATAGTGACCGTTCACCGTACTCCGCCACCACCTTCCAGCAGACACATTGTCTGCAACAGTAACCCCTATAGCCTGCCATTAGTTTCACACCATCCGCCAACCTACTGCCCGCTAGTTTCCCTTTGCCCAAAATATCCCTGAATAATGCTGTCTCCCGCTTGCCTCCGGGCTGGGGTGCAGAGAGATCAGTTGTATGACTATACATCTTCACTCCGCAGACAGGCCGATGTCTTGACAATGAATCGTGAAGGTACTGTACCTTCGTTCTCGTGTAAACGGTCTTATACGTCATAACAGATATGTTTATGTATACAACTCTCCTGTGTTCACTTTCAAGTGAATAACTATCGTTCTGATATCATTTTAAAGTGAAGCTAAAGAAACCTGGTATCGGCACTGCTGTGCATCTCCTATGATCTCAATGGTATCAAGGCACGGGTCATAGAGATCAATTTAGATCTAGATCTATTTCCGGTTGTGTTATTTTCCTTCAACCATTCCTCGATGGAAAAGAGTTCGTGTTGTTTTTGTTTTAATTTTTGTCTTTGTCGTTGATCATTGTATACACAAATTACACAAACGTCATCTTGTGAGGGACCAAAAAATATTGAAACTCTCGGATGATTTTTTTGTGTGGTATCAACCTCGACCTACGGTCTCGGTTGATACCACAAAAAAATCATCCTCGAGTTTCAATATTTTTCGGTCCCTCACTCGATGACGTTGTGTAATCTCTATGTATTTCCTTGGGATAAGAGCACCCTCCTGCTTAAACCACGTGCTAAACATCGGCAACTAAGCAGCTTTCTGCGCGGGGTAGACAGTTTTTGCTCACTTGATTTCGAGGAATCACATATATAGGTTTGACTTTCTAAAATGTATTCAGCAAAACATCCCCACTCTGCATAGAGACCGGCACGGTGGCCTAGTGGTAAGGCGTCCGCCCCGTGATCAGGAGGTCGTGGGTTCGAACCCCGGCCGGGTCACACCTAAGACTTTAAAATTGGCAATCTAGTGGCTGCTCCGCCTGGCGTCTGGCATTATGGGGTTAGTGCTAGGACTGGTTGGTCCGGTGTCAGAATAATGTGACTGGGTGAGACATGAAGCCTGTGCTGCGACTTCTGTCTTGTGTGTGGCGCACGTTATATGTCAAAGCAGCACCGCCCTGATTTGGCCCTTCGTGGTCGGCTGGGCGTTAAGCAAACAAACAAACAAACAAACAAGCAAACAAACAAACTCTGTATAGAGAGCATCCCAGGCTGTTGATTACCGATGTAACAGGCCGTTTTGACCGCTAGTCAGTTTTAACCGGGGCAGTCTTGAGACCAAAATGTCACTGTCTGGCATCTGCCTCGAGAGTCCATGAAACATGTCCCTCTGTATTTTTGCTGCGATGCCCGCAGAATCCCACCGTGCGGTGGTGCTCTCAGACACCTCATACGTAGACTGGGGGTTCATTCTGTGCTAGCAATATTTGACCCCTCCAGTCAATTCTGCCATCCCCCTCCCCCCCCTCTCCAAACGTCAAGAAAGAGTATGCGAAGACCACTTTAGACAAAATGTGTGTATATATCGTGCCGAATTCACGTAATTGCCGATTCCGCGTAATGGGCAACATTTTTGCCCATTTCGCGTAATTGGCAAAACGCTGCCCAATACGTGCATTCGGCAGCGTTTTGCCGAAATCGCGTAAAGGCTTCTAAAATATACCCATTTTGCAAAATCGGCAGCCACTTTTTGGTTTTAGAGTTCTCAAATGCCTGGGATATCATTACATTTAGACAACCAGATACTCCAATGGATAAATATAGCAATAATCGATAAGTTATGGCAAGTTATTGCAGAAAGTTTAGTTTTCGTGCATTTCCGGAGTTATGCTCGACACAGACCAACATAGACCATACAAAACATAGTAGGGAGGTAAAGCAATGTTAATGCAATGTTCTGGTGACACAAAAAGTAACAGACTGGCTGTCGCTTTTGCGAAATGGGCACATTTTAGAAGCATTTTCGCATTTTCGGCAAAACGCTGCCGATTTCACGTAATGGGCAGCGTTTTGCCGATTACGCGAAATGGGCAAAAATGTTGCCTATTCCGCGAATTCAGCAATTCCGTGAATTCGGCACGACATATATATCGGCACGTGTCGAAGCGAAAGTATGCTCTCACCCAATGTTGAGGTCTAGACAGGGATCTGGTGATTTACAAAACGGTCTTCGTGGGAAGGAAGGTACCCATACCATGAACTCTGCAGGCGACGGGCGCAATGGCTTGGTGGTAAGGCGCCGGCCTCCAAAGCGGAAGGTTGTGGGTTCGAATCCCGGCCGCACCTGGTGGGTTAAGAGTGGAGATTTTTCCGATCTCCCAGGTCAACTTATGTGCAGACATGCTAGTGACTTATCCCCCTTCGTGTGTACACGCATGCACACGGAAAAGATCCTGCAATCCATGTCAGAGTTCGGTGGGTTATAGGAACACGAAAATACCCAGCATGCTTCCTCCAAAGGTGGCGTATGGCTGCCTGAATGGCGGGGTAAAAACGATTATACACGTAAACATCCACTCGTGCTAAAACACGAGCGTACGTGGGAGTTTAAGCCCACGAACGCAGAAGAAGAAGAAAAAGACTCTGCAGACGTGAGAATGTACATCTTCACCAAGAAGATTGATCTTGTGTACAACTTCACCCAGTGAACCTTGCAGTCTGTCCGAAATGCAAGACAACCCTTCATGGATTTCCATCAACATGGACATAAACTGGACGTGATACGATCCGCTACAATGGCGCTTCTGCAGCCAAGCCAGACAGTAAACACTATATTCAGTTGTGTATAGTCCCGCGGTTATGTAAGGTTCACCCTTTCTAACTCTTCTTGTCTGTGTGTTTGTGCATAGTTTGGAGAAGGAGAGGGAGACGTTAAATGCTTAGTTCAGATTGCAGTGCTGCCAGTCTATTTGTGGAGAGTCAAAGCTTCGTACGGGGTGATGGTTCGTTCTTAATCAAAATATTTCAAGGATTCGTGTTGATATTTATGTATTCATTCATTCATTTTTCCCTGAAGGAAAAGCAGGAAATAGTTATTTTGTGTATGTGAAGCAGCATAATGCGTCGTTCTTTCGATTGAACCCTTGCTAATGCTCCGCGAACGAACTGTTAGGCTACGTAATAAATTTATTTTTCTTGAATTTGTGCCCATACCGTTGTCTTATAATAATTGATTTAAATGGAATACAATCTCGTATTCCCTTGGCAGTTCTTGAACGCAGGATTTGCAATATGACTATCCGCTTGTTGCAGTCTCAGAGAGAGAGAGAGAGAGAGAGAGAGAGAGAGAGAGAGAGAGAGAGAGAGAGAGAGAGACAAAGACAGAGACAGAGAGACAGAGACTGAGAGACAGAGACAGAAGCAGAGAGAGAGACAGAGAGAGAGAGAGAGAGAGAGAGAGAGAGAGAGACAGACAGACAGACAGACAGACAGACAGACAGAGAGAGAGAGAGAGAGGGGTGAGATAAAGTGCTACAGAGAGAGAGAGAGAAAGAAAGACAGACAGACAGACAGACAGACAGATAGAAAGAGAAACACATGTTTTGTTTTACTGAATACCCTTCATCTCAAGGGAAATAATTTGTTTTTGTTGTTTTCAGCCGATGACGACAGAGTAGTACCTGTCAGCTACCGCGGATCCAGTGTCTCAGGGAGCCACGCTAGCTCTCCTGATCGGGGAGTACAACATGCCTTACACCTACATCCTCATTCAGGTCATCTTTCTGGGCCGCGAACTACTTGAAGGATTAAGCTACGATGTTCCATTTTTGCAAACAGTTCTGAAAAAAGTATGAATGTCTTTTGTGTCTCTTGTTACCTGTCTCTCTCTGCCTGCATGTATGTGTGCGCATGCGCTGCCCGTCTTTGGTTTCTTCTCTATGTCTTCCTGTGTCTGTGTGTCTGAGTGTGGTCGTCCTTGTTTTTTCTTTGTCTCTCTCTGTCTGCATGTCTGTGTGTGCAGCCACACTCACCCAATTTAACTCGCTCCCTCCCTCTCTCTCTCTCTCTCTCTCTCTCTCTCTCTCTCTCTCTCTCTCTCTCTCTCTCTCTCTCTCTCTCTCTCTCTCTCTCTCTCTCTCTCTCTCTTTCTCGTAAAATAAAATTTGATTTGATTTGATTTGATTTGATTTGATTTGATTTGATTTGATCTCTCTCTCTCTCTCTCTCTCTCTCTCTCTCTCTCTCTCTCTCTCTCTCTCTCTCTCTCTCTGAGACACAAACGCTCACTCACTAGCCCCAACCCATCTCCATTCCCACTGCCAACTCATATATTTGTATCCATTGAAAGCAGGGAGTCAGTGAAACCCTTCAAAGATGATGAAATGCAATCAGCCTGTTTCTGTGGACTCCTAGTCCTGCCATCAGCATTCGGACCTGAACGCAGACAATCTGTCCAGAAACTCATATACGGGCCCAATTTCACCGAGAATAAAATGACGGATGTGACACTCGCTGTCATGTGAAATGTAGTCAGACTTTGCAGAGGATTTTGAGATGGGCAGAACAGAAACGTAGGAGAACAAAATGAAGCAAGTACGTATTGGGTTTCGTGACTTCGTGACAGGAATTGCTGTCTAGAACAGTGGTTGCTGTGTGGAAGGCTGGTAATGGTTGGCGTTTGACCAAATGGAAAGATACTATTATCTCATGCGAATACATCGATGGATATGTGATGATGTACAAGGTTTGTCGACACGGAACGGAACGCATCTTTCAGCGAGTATGTTCTAAAGATTATCCTACATACGTAAGAGAGACCACTCATTACATAACACTATCGTTCAAACCACACGTGTGTATATCATATAAATGAGGTCATGTCAAGCCAGTCTTGCAGGGACCTGTTTTTCTACTGCTTACGTTGCCAAAGTCACCGAGACAACCGATTATTACGGATATATACAATTTCGCTCGCTAATTCCCCTCGATTAATTTTTAGAACTTACACGTCACTTTCCAGAGTGACGTTTCTTTTGCTTTGACGTAAGAGATTGCACGAGGCTTTGGAAGAGATCAAGGTTCCAAAAGAAGCGTCTTGAATTTCGCCGCCTCGACTGCGGGACGTTTTGAGTAAAATACACGCAAGTACAGTATGTAGGATAAACAGAATACTACATGGCTTGCTTTGTCGTACCAGATTTACACTCGTTGCTTTTTCAAATAGTGAACAGCTCGCGATTCTCTATGTTCATGTTTTCCGCTTTATTGCCAAAATGGCCAGTGACCGTACGTTTTGTTTTATCACATTTAAACGTTCCTATACCATACCTTTCTTGTTTTTAAATTGCTAAAATTGCAATATACGGTCTTGTAATCTTAAGACTGTCCTTAGTGTCACCTCTCCTTCAATGTGAAAAAAGTGTTGGCAGCTCTGCCGAAATGACAGCAATGTTGGGTGGGTTACCCTTACCTTGCTAATAGTGAAATGTGACCTCTTTCATAAATGTTTGCAATAAACAAAATTAATGTGGTTTAATTCCTTATTTCCTTCCCTTTTCAGTATCTTTTTTGTGATGTCATGTGTGATGCGCGTCTGCTATTCGTCGTAGCCTTCTTCTCATTCTGTGAATAGAACGACCTCTCTTAAAACTATAACAGGGTGGTTCTTCGTGAAAAATACGTGTAAACAAAACAAAAAAATTCCAATGATTCTCCATTTGAGTTTGTGTTAACAGCACCAGTGTTTTGAGCTTGTTTTATTTTTGATGCTTGGAACATTTAAAAAAAATGGCCGACAGTTATAATAACACAAATACAACAAAAACAAAATTCAAAGAAAAACAAACAAGCAGGCAAACTGTCGAGGCCTCAAGAAGCATGTCGTTTGGCAATGAGCAGCGATCAACAGAAAATAATTGTATGAGATGTTTTGAAGTGTGTGGGGTTTTTTTCTGTCCAAAAATAAACCTTCTAATTAAGATGTGAGATCGAGATAAAATAAGAAAGACACACTCTCTCCCTAGACCAAATCGAAGATGGATAAATATTGCTTGTTGTTGTTGCTCCAACCCTCTTGATCACCCGTGCCTCTAATCAATGTCTTCAACAACAAAAATCGAACAAACAACAAAAAACAATATTGTCCCCACATAAGGTCCCCCGCGGCTGCAACGGGGTATTTTTTTGCTGGAAATCCGCGAAACTTTCTGATTACGAATGCCCATCGCGATTTCATG
The DNA here is from genome assembly GCF_037325665.1 of Littorina saxatilis. Classification (NCBI taxonomy): domain Eukaryota; kingdom Metazoa; phylum Mollusca; class Gastropoda; order Littorinimorpha; family Littorinidae; genus Littorina; species Littorina saxatilis. Next base: position 53,951,721 of record NC_090249.1, read on the forward strand.
TTTCGTATATTAAAAAAAAAGACAAAAAAAAAAAACCACAAACAACTCAAGATGAGAGAGATACGATGAAAAGAAAGTAAGAATGGAAACAAAATCCAAGAGAAAAAAACGTAGAAGATTTGTGGCCTCTGGCTGTGTCTTCAGGCTGTTTGGCCGGGATTTTGTTCACTTTCCGCCAGAATAAAACTTGTCATGTAATTTCACGCCAAGAATAGCCGCGGCCGGGGAGAGAGGCCAAACGCGGATGGTGAAAGTGCCTCATCGTGCTTGTCAGGCGTCACAGAGGCGCTATAGGGGACCGCAGATCGAAGGGTCGGGTTCATTTCCGATCATGTTTTGTCGTTGGCAGGATCGAGTTCATAACGCATCGAGCAACGAGCCTTTTATTGCTGGGAAATGAAGGAATGGCACACTGGCGAAAATGTGAATGAAGAACAGGAAGAAGAAGGAGAAGAAAAGAAGAAAAAGATAGAAGGCAATCGACTAAGAAATGAGTCAAGGGAAGCAGTGACTTTTTATTTTTTAAATACGCAAAACAGAGTTGAAAATATAAACATCAAAACGAACAGAAAGAGACGAAACAGCTGTGGAGGAAGATTAAAATATGTGCATGTGAAAAGCAATTAGCAAATCAGTCAACCATCCAACAGGCCAATCAATCAATCAATGAATCAATCAAGCAAGCAATCACTTAATCAATCAAGCAAGCAATCAATCAGTCAATCAATCAGTTAGTCAGTCAGTCAGTCAGTCAATGAAACAGGATTATAAAATATATCGCCGGTGTCACGAACTGAAACCTCTGCTGAACAATCCCTCTCATTGCGGTCAATGCGCATGCGCCAATCTTGGACTTAAAAAATGCGACCCTTTGACCGAACGAACCATGGGTTAAGGTTAGGTTTAGGATTAGGGTTAGGATTAGGGTTAGGGTAGGGGTTAGGGTTAGGGTTAGGTTGTTCACGACCTGATGAATCTCCCCATGTTAGCGCATGCGCATTGACCGCATTGAGAAGGATTGTTCAGGCAGAGTTTTCAGTTCGTGACACCGGCACATTCCACACACATCACTACGCACGCTAACACGGAGAGTAGACTTCGCAAAAAGGCAACCAAAACTATTTCAGAACAAAAAGACAGACACATAGAGGACAGTTGACAAAATAAAGACATGACAGAAACTGCAGATGAAATGGAGAGAAGTGGTGGCACATTTTCACGCTAGGGGACGCTCAAAGTCAAAAGGGAAGGAGGGGGGGGGGGGGAGGAGGGCTGAGGTGCCCTTGCGTCTTGCTCCCATTTTTGTCTCCTGACCGGAATAGAATTGTGAGGAAGTATGACGTGCTGCAAATTCTATTGATCTATTCGGACGTGAAAGAAATTAAATCTGCTTGAAAACCGGAGGTTGCACCCTTCAGGGCATCGCACTTCATTTGTGTCTTCCCTCCTCTCCTTTTGTGACGTCATGTGCCAAAACGTCTGGCTCCGTTTATAGTCTTCTAAAGATGGAGCTGTTACTCAGATTTGTGACGCTTGGTAAAACAAAAACTGTCCGAATTATTAATTTAGTTTGCTGTAGAGGCAAAGCAAGAAGAAAGTAAGCAGTAAAAGATGTTTGCTCTTGCTCTATATTTTCGAGATGATTTTGTAAAGTAAGGAAGGGAGAAAGGAAAGAAAGAAAAAGAACGGTTCTTTTTTAAGACTCTTCAGTAGCGTGCAATTGCAATGTACGCATCAAAATTACCTGTTGCCCTCATAGCAGCTGCTTTGCAAAGCTATTAACATCTGCTTCTCTTGTTTCAATGACGTAACGTTTGTGTTGTAAAGATGGGACTGTATTTACACGTACCTAGACACGAACGCTATTACAGTCAAACCTGTCTGTGACGAGCATCATAGGGACCAACCGAAATTGGTCCTTAGAAGACAGGTGTTTTTTGTTTTCCTAACACACCTTTTTTAAGAGACTGGGTTGTTAGCCCAGTGCCCAATCCCCAACCTGGAGGACCAGTGGATTGCGCTTTGTCAGACCTCTACCCTTCGACCTGTCCGGCTTGGGTGGCCCTACCAGGAGACGAATCTCCCGCCGACATAGCTCTATGGGTTGCTGAGGCACGCAAGCCCAAAGACCATGTCAAGCCGACAATCCATCGGGTATCCATTACATATGGTCAAGACGCAAAAGGCCTTCACAGGGATAGATGGTCGTCATCAAAAATGTGAATTATATAGGAAACAACCTCGTTGAGATCTCTCAGGGGTGGTCTCAATTGGCACGTAGTCAGGACAGGGTCGACTGTATTGGTAGCGGGAAGGGGATATTTCTGGAGCAACAGATTTCATCTTTGTCTTGTCGGATGTCTGGACTGGTGCACATTAATAGCCTTGCACTGTCGCCATTCTCGCAGAGTGTGATGGCTGTCTGCACTTAGTGCGTCATCTGCTTTCGTCAGGACTCCCGTTTTTGCTGAAACATTTTGCTTTTATCCAGTCAAGACTAAGAAGTGCAATTTCAATTTCTCATCCGATTTTTTAAGTCTGTTACGCAAAAGAAGGAGCTCCAACGGAAACTATAAAAACCACAGATGTGAAAGTGAGGTGTTGCTTAAGACAGGGACTGTTTTATTTGCAACGGACATCTTATAAGTGTTCCTAGTGTTGAAGAAAATGTCTGCTAATTGTGTTATTCTTGTGTGTCGGAGTACAAAGACGGTTACATGTTTGATAGCTGGTCAAGATGAGAACTGTAAAGCTTCTATGAAAATCTTCATCTAGAAGGAGTTATTCGAGTCTGTGTTAGAAGCATTGTGTTCTCTGATTCTGCTCAGTAAGACATATGAAAGATGACTCAGGGAACGACGGGCACGGCGGCATGGTGGTAAGACGTCGGCCTCCTAATCGGGAGGTCGTGAGTTCGAATCCCGGTCGCTGCCGCCTGGTGGGTTAAGAGTGGAGATTTTTCCGGTCTCCCAGGTCAACTTATGTGCAGACCTGCGAGTGACTTAACCCCCTTCGTGTGTACACGCAAGCACAAGCCAGACCAAGTGCGCACGGAAAAGATCATGTACTCCATGTCAGAGTTCGGTGGGTTATGGAAACACGAAAATACCCAGCATGCCTACCCAACGAAAGCGGAGTGAAGCTGAGTATGCTCTCAGAATATAGTTTGGGGAACCCAATGGGCAAACGAGCTCACACGTAACCAGACAAATTCTGAAACGCTGAAGAAGATGAAGAAGACTCAGGGAATTAAGGCTTTAGTAATATGTATAGGTGTATGCAATCTACGACCACCACCAAAACCGGTTTAAATAAAAGTTGTCTGGGCTACCAGTAGCTTGTCTTTTATCATAGTATTATTCTGTTTGACTGTAGGTTTGTCACTTTGAAAGATGAAGAAAGAACATGGTTGAGAGTGAAAGAGAGAGAGAGAGAGAGAGAGAGAGAGAGAGACAGAGAGAGAGAGACAGAGAGAGAAAGAGAGAGAGAGAGAGGGAGAGAGAGGGGGGAGAGAGAGGGAGAGAGACAGAGAAACAGAGAAACAGAGAGAGACAGAGAGAGAGAGAGAGACAGAGACAGAGAGAGACAGAGAGACAGAGAGAGACAGAGAGAGGGGGAAGAACAAAAGCGCTCGTGTGACCATTCCTAGACCAACCTTGTCTCAAAACGCAAACAATCAATCACTCACTAACGGGAATAGTCAAGCAAGCAAGCGAGCGAGCGAACACGCCACTGGCTCTATTATTTCCAGAACATCAGAAACTCGCGCACCTTGTTCATATGCATAGGTTAAGATTGTGTGAAAACTTGCAAAACCGCTTAAAGATACAAAATAAATCAGTAAATACATATCCTTTCATGGAATAAAAGTTCTCCCTTGCGTCTTCCCTCACCAGAAATCCCAATAAACAGCATTTCTATGCATGCGTTTACAGCTTATCTCGATTTCTGAAACTATCGCATGCAAACAAATGCACAATTGCAATAAGTCCCGCTGCTGTAGCCTCCTCCTCCACATAAAACAACAATGACGTTATCTCTGATTACACAATGCCCTTGGGTCGATACTGACCTTAGTCGACCGCTTTCTGTTTTGTTATTTGAGCAGTATGCATCCTCACGTCTCGTGGCTGCACATGGCTGGAATATTCAGCATTCATCCTAATCTCATCTTGTTAGGCAGATGAGATATACATAGGCCAACACGTACGTTCCTCATATCTTTACGGATATTCAGCCAACTTTTGACAAGCAATACGTCTGGCCCAAGATATCTGGCGTCTTTCAGAAAGGGACTGGTCTTCAAGCAGACATTTAGAGTCGCATTACTTCCAGTTCCGGTACCGGGGCCAGGCTACAGCCAACCAGAAAGAGGGAGATATTGGCTGCAGCCTCGATGATTGAAACCTGACCCCGGAAGAGTAGCGCCTGGGCGAGGAGAACGGCGGACCATTTCCAAGAAAACTGACCAGTGAGGATCGATGTACCATCGGTCTGTGGTCAGCATTGTCCAATGGAAATTGGTGTCGCATGGCCTCATTGTGTACGTGACTCTTTTGACAAGATACCGACGGACATATACCGCAGTCTGTCCAGTAAGCAAAAACATGTCTTACAGACAATGGAAAGACAGTCTAGATTTCCTACATGGGACAGCAGCTCGCAGCAAAAACGTCTACTGCTAAAGTGCTGGGCTTAATCCCATTCTAACTACATTTGAAATGACAGGTTTGTGGCATCTTTATCAGAGAGATACACTTTGTGCGCGTGAGCACGTTTTGACCTCTGCAGTTTGTTAACTGTCATATTGTTTTATTATTAATGTCTTTCGAACTTGAAGCTCGAGTGAATGTTGCCCTTGGTTTGATATATGGTGTTGCAAACGTTCAGCTTCATGCCAAAGAATAAGTTCAATTCAGTTCAGTCAAAACCACAAAAGGCCGGATGGACTCCTGATCAATTATGATCGCACACAATAGGAATGAGAGCTGTGCCTAGAATAGCCGAAGAACCACTCTGATTATGAGATGTATTCTAAAAGGACAGAGTGTTGATGGAGAGAGAGAGAGAGAGAGAGAGAGAGAGAGAGAGAGAGAGAGAGAGAGAGAGAGAGAGAGAGAGAGAAAGGGGGTAGAGAGAGAGAGAGAGAGAGAGAGAGAATGAGAGATAGTGAGAGAGAGAGACAGGCAGACAGACAGACAGACAGACAGATAGACAGATAGACAGAGAAACAGAGAAAGGGAGGAGATGTGTGAGAAACGACAGACAGATAGACAAACATCGGCACAATGATAAGGGTTAGGCCGGGCAGTCTTAGTTGTAAGAGGAAAGGGAACAGCGTGTTTGCCATCTGTCATGTGGACATACAATCTCCTCTCCCTTTCTCGTCTCCGTGGCCATAATTTCCCTTTACACTCAGTCAATCCACCATGAAGACACCAGCCTAGAACAGGTCTCTCTAATTTTTCATGACCTGAATAGCCCCCGCAATCGCTATCCACTTCAAAATATTCGGAAATAAAGTTAGGACTGGCCATTTTTGTGTTGTGTACTTTTGACACGCTCTTGGGTAAGGACAGCTCCCTTTGTGTTTAGTTTGTGTTACATGTATTACTACCATGCACTACCCTAGTGCAGTGCCTTAGTGGGAACAAACTATGTCACTGTGCATTTATCCCTGTCCTTAATTTACGCTTTTTATAACCCTGACATGGAGACACCCGTTTCTAGTAGGTTTTTAATCTGTCCGTTATAATCTCCCCATGACATTATCCTAACTACAAACTTACATCTTAACTTAACTAAATGCCTTGTTATTGTCCAAAATAAATGGCTCGATAGCAATCCAAATTATCCAGGTCCGCAGACGAAAACTGGGACTTTGCGAATGGTTCCTGGACGGGTTTGGAGTTGGTCTTTTTACATCAAGGATGTCACTCTTCACCGCATTCATCCTGTGTCTCCCAATTTCCGGAGAAGGTCTTTGCAGTCAAAGTAGACTACCTTGATCATGTCCGGGTACCTGCCCCCGCTCCGGATGCCCCCACTGCGTCGTCTGGTTTTGTTTGCCACACCTCATCCTGCCATCAAAGCCCCCTTATAAAAGGGTCTATCAAATCGCACAAAAGGGTACAGAGATCAATTAAGTATTTGAAATAATTATATCATACACGAGGATTACCTTATAGAATCGGTACTTGGAAGGTCAATTATTCCATCGTATACGTCGTGTAAGGTACGTAAAAGAGACAGCAATTCTGTAGACGCACGGTCTCTTTAACTTTGTTTTGACCTAAGTTTTTGCCCTGACAAGAACAAAACTTGCTAGAATTTGTTAGACTCCTGACGAATGTCCTAAAATGTATCAAGTCTCTTCCGCTACATGTATGCACACCCGACAACATTGGGGGAAATCGAGGAGAATTGTGACTTCACTGAAGAAGAGTGAGCTAGGCCGGTCCCACTTTTTACGTTCATGTATCAAATAAATGGTCCTAGTTATGGAGTATTTTCTAGTCAAGCATTGCAGATACGTCTCTGCTATGGTAAACCAAATGACTTTCAGTCTGAGATTCACCAGAAAACATTCCCTTGGAAGACTTGGGGCCTTCTTATACTTCATTGCCATTTAATGACAGATGCGTGTTTGCCTCCTTGAAAGCTAGGGTCACTCAGTGCATATCATTCCTCATTCGTCCACGTCTTTAGCTCTAAAAGGTACACGCTGTTTTTAAAAACACATGACGACTAGGTTCACCCCCATATTACAAAGAAATCGAGATATTGAGGTACTATGCGCAAGACACACACACCGTGACACACCGGTAAGTACTCATCCCTTTGTCATGTGGTCTCATCTTTCCCTTCACATGGGGAAATGGGGAATAATGTGCTTTACCGACTTAAAATGACTCCTTTCAGTATGTTTCATATCAACTAAGCAGCTAACGTCGTATTGCCCTTTTTCTTTAGCTCTCCGTCAAAAGTATGTGACATGAAAATATCGCTGGTCGAGCAACAACAACTTACAAGAATGGCACCACACATGCACGTCACGCATCACGGTTTAACTACGAATTCCCAGCACGGCCATGGAATTCTGATTTTCGTGTATATCAGTGTAGGCGTGTAGCTCATTTGCAGTCAGATCCATACAGCGAACGCAATGTATACGCGGTCCCATGACGGTAAGATTTCTCACAGTGATACGAATATGAAGCATGAACACTCCAATCTGACGATTGACAAAAGGGTCTTTCCTGGCAAAATTGTATAGGCATAGATAAAAATGTCCATCAAATACCCGTGTGACTTGGAATAAAGGCCGCGAAAGGTGAATGCTCGCCTAACAGGCTTGAGGTTTGCTGGTCGATGTGAATGCGTTATATATTGTGTGTAAAAAATGTTTGTTTGTCTGTCTGTCTGTAAAAAAATTCCATTTCACACGGCAGAAATTAATATGTAAAGCGCGGAGAGCACAGTTAATTGTGGTTCGCGCTATATAAGCTCACCATAATAATAATAATAATAATTTGTCAACCATATGAATGCACCAAATAATTGTATATGTAAACACTTTGAGCTTGTTTGTTAATCGGCTGAATACAGCAGACACTGACCAAAAGAATGTGTTACGTGTATCCATGACGGTTTTACTCTCATTAGATACTGTTGTATTAATTAACAGTTCAAACTTATTTGCAAAAGTAGATCAATACATCAGATGATGCATGTGTCGACGAACGCTTCCAGCTCATCATATACAGCAAGTATAGATGAAGCCATCAAGCTCATGTATCAGTGAGATCAATGCATTAATCACAAGTTTTTCAAGTTTTCATAAGTTTTAATAAGGTGTTTGCCCCAGGGGGCTAAGAAACCACACAGTAACAACATTGATCTAATATTAAACACGCATATATATATATATACTTATCACAAATCATTACAATTACAAATGTCATGCAAAATCCATGCAAAATATCTGTCCATCCTAAATTCATACTGGCCGATATAATATGTAACACGTATCCACGAAGTCTTCCTTTCGCCTCATGTACAATATGATCAATACACTAGATGCTGCATGTATTTGAAATCACTCCAAGGTCATTTATCAATCACATGCCAGATAATACATGTATCGTGAATACTTGAATCACATCGGATCAATACAACTAATACGATCTTTTCCGGCCCAACCTTTTCACCATCTCGTCTTCTTCCGCCTCATATCACTCCGCGCTCAGGCCCCTGCTTCTTGTGACCTCATTACGGCGTGAGGTGTTTCACTTGCGTCAGTCAATTAATGTTTAAGAATAGTTCCTCTCTGGTGGGCTGCGCTCTTGACACTTCAGCGATGGCTCAAGGGCAACAAAGTTCGATACAAGTTGATAAAAAAAAATTACAGAGCAGTCGTAATGTTGCTAATTATGGGAACAAATCGATCACTCTGGAAATATACGCTGTTACAAGCTGTGGTGAAGAAAAGAAAACGGTTCTAATCATAGAAATGTTGCTCATGGTTTTTTTCCAGTTCACCGTCAGTAGGTATCTGTAGCGTGCGTGGTTTGTGCACATTTTCTCATCCTTGATCCACTCTTCACTCACAGTCAATTAATGTTTCTTTTATCATAGAAACAATCCTAAAGATGTACTGTCCATGGATTGAATGGTCGCGCTTTCAATCACTGTGTCTGATAGTCTGCACGTTGTGCTAACATTCCTTGATCGTTCACTCTTTTCTGACAGTCCACGAATCCTCCCTTGTCACATGACACGCTGCTGATGTTTGCAGTGTTCGTGTTTGGCATGGCTGCCAATGTCTTAGTCAATCTCTAACTATAGCTCGCACGTTGTGTTGACATACTTCACTTACAACCCGATGAGTCTTCCTTGCTCATAAAACTGATACTTTTATGTTTTGCACTTTTTGTGTTTAATATGACTGTGCTCTTAGACAATGTCTAACTATGGTTCGCTTCCACGTTTTGTTGACAGCACCCCTGTAGCTGTCATTATTCCCTGATAGCCCAATGATTCTGCCCTCACCTTAACAATATTGCCGATAAAATAATGTTCATAGATGTCAGGATTGTGATTGCTCTTGCTATCTATCGAGCTTACTTACTCTCAAGTAGTACGATGCTGCGTTGCTGATACTTTACAGTTCATAAATGGTGGGTGTGCACGATGATTTTAGTCGGTGTATATCTACTGCTTTCATTTTTTCTATTTAATGTCCTTCCACCTCAACGTCAGCGAGTGTTCAATTTTTCCTTTGTCACACAAACGCTTCTGAAGTTTGTGGGTTAATTGCAGCGCGTGCTTGTGCTTCCATGCAATGGCTAACTATGACTTGCACGTTTCCTAGTTATTGCTTCACTGCAAACAAACAGTTCCATGATGGTTCCCTTATCAGAGAAACGTTGGTACAGATTTACTGTTTTCGGATAGCTTCGCCGTTCTGCGGTCCTGAGGGACCCCAGTCGACACTTCATTGACCTCTACCCTGACCTGTCCCCCTGTGGTCATCGTGCCTCGTCCCCCCTGAGTCCAGCCATCTTTCATCCCCGCTAGCTCGCTTGGCCTCACTCAGTCTTTGACGTCGGCTCGGGCGATTTTTATCGCTGCAGACTGCAATGACAGTGAAAGTTTCCAGCCATAGGTTTGATTCTCGGTATTCCTATGTGCGCTTTGGAGATATGAGATTAAAACACGGTTTTAGTTGCTCTGAATTGTATGCCTCCCCTTGCTTTGTTTGAGCAGTGTGGTGGATCTGCACTTGGAAAGTCCAGTTTGTTCGTGGACAAGGGTTCGGCTCCGATGGCAATGCCACTGACTTGCACAAAAACTCACGAATGAAAATACATTCACTTAATTTGTGTATGAGTCTGATCAGTTTTGATGGTATATATTTCGTTAGTCACAGGCATACTCAAAACAGAATATGATTGTTTAATTTCATTAAATATTCTTCTCAAGTTTCTTCCTTTGTGTCGTGTTGCGTTGTGTTGTGCTGGGTTGTGTTGTATACATGTGTTTGCGTCAGTCTGTCTGCCTGTCTCAGTGTCTGCTTGTGTGTGTGTGTATGTGTGTGTGTGTGTGTGTGTGTGTGTGTGTGTGTGTGTGTGTGTGTGTGTGTGTGTGTGTGTGTGTCTGAGTGTGTGTGTGTGTGTGTGTGTATGTATGTATGTGTGTGTGCGTGTGTGTGTCTGTTTGTGCGTGCGTATGTGTGTGTGTGTGTTGTGTGTGTGTGTGTGTGTGTGTGTGTTTGTGTGGATGTGTGTTTGTGTGTGTGTGTGTGTGTGGATGTGTGTGTGTGTGTGTGTGTGGATGTGTGTGTGTGAGTGTGTGTGTGTGTGTGTGTGTGTGTGTGTGTGTGTGTTTACATACTTGTGTCCCCCATTACTTCAATAGTTAATTTCCCGTCGTACTCTGTTTATGTTGTCCATTCGTTTCAAATTGTCAAACAATACAAAGTAAGACGATCACGATAAAAATGATCCTTATGACGGTTTAAATATTAGCACTGATTCCTTTTACATAACGCACATCACAGTACAGCCAGCGCGATAGCAGGAATGAAAACCATATTTAAACGGCTAGGCAGTAGCTTGCCGTGGTTGTTACGGATCACAAAGTTAAGTCCCTGCCCACTCTCATTACCATGAAGATCTGGTTGCCATGCCTGAGCTTAGAAACAAGATCAAAAACCACACAGCTCTTTCTGGAAATGTTCAATATACGCAGTAGCTGACATTTTCCTTGACAAGAGGGATTTTGTCAAATGTTGTTTTTTTGCCTTGATTGTGTGAACATCGGTGTTATTTTCGTTCTTAGTATCCATGATATGCTTTTATCTTGTTGAAATGTTTCTTGCAATGAGAAAACTTCAAGCAAGAAATGATGGAAGCAAATCAAAAATGATCCATAATGAGAGAGAGAGAGAGAGAGAGAGAGAGAGAGAGAGAGAGAGAGAGAGAGAGAGAGAAGGAGGGGGGGGGGGGGGGGTCGGCAACGAGAAAAGCTAAGACGGAAACGGAAACCAGGAAGACAGCCACACAAGGAACCGATCACGGTGATGTTTAAAAGCTGTGTATGTTTTGGCCTGGGCAAATGTCCAAATACCCCCAAGGACATACAATCACTTAATTGCAGCTTGCAGCATCCGGCCAAGGTACTCTCCGAAAAACCGAGTATGTAAATACACATGCGTGTGACGTATGTAAATACACATGCATGAGACAGTTAACCATCACACAAAGCTGCCTTTATCAAATCAGTGCCAATGTCAATCAAGGCGGCCTTTGCCATAAATAGTGCAGCTCCGATCCGCTTTCTTCCGGTGTCAGACCTGGACATGATTTGATAGCATAAAGGCTTTGCGATGATCCTCCAATCACTGCTAAGGTCAAGTTGATTGTGAATGTTTGGCAATAGAGGTTGTGTTTATAAAGGCAGTGGTCTCACATAACGATATTTGTTACTACACGAAGAGGACAAACAAAAGGGAAACTCACGTCAAAGTGTGTCCTTGCATAGAAACTTTGGCTATTTTAGATATATTTTTCTGGAATAAGTTAGACGAGCTTTGCAAATCCCGCTTAATAGGGGCTTCTGATAATTTGCTTTGACATTTATCTCAAAATTGGTGAATTTCTGATGGTACAGAAAGGATGGAAATCATTCCGTGGCGATTGACCTTTCAGCAATATATAAAAACAAACATGCCATATTTAGCATAACAGTTTACAAATGTACTGTTGATTTGACAACTTAACATTGTCATGCAGTATCAATACTTATTGATAGGTCTGACGTGCAGCTCATAGTAGCGACTGTTCTTCATAACGCAAATTTAGTTTTCTTCCCGAAAAAGTGTCCGGGGATGTTCCTCCAGACAAGATTTCTAACTTTTAAAGGAGATCAAGATTGTTAACAAGATCAGAAGAAACAATTGTGAAAAGTTATAAGCTTGTTAAATCCTTCTTCACTTTACAGCGATAGACCCAAATGTTAACAGTTTCAAACACGGAGACCACCATAGCAACTGAAACAAACACGGAGACCACCATGGCAACTGAAACAAACACGGAGACCACCATGGCAACTGAAACAAACACGGAGACCACCATGGCAACTGAAACAAACACGGAGACCACCATGGCAACTGAAACAAACACGGAGACCACCATGGCAACTGAAACAAACACGGAGACCACCATGGCAACTGAAACAAACACGGAGACCACCATGGCAACTGAAACAAACACGGAGACCACCATGGCAACTGAAAGAAACACGGAGACCACCATGGCAACTGAAACAAACACGGAGACCACCATGGCAACTGAAACAAATACGGAGACCACCATGGCAACTGAAACAAACACGGAGACCACCATGGCAACTGAAACAAACACGGAGACCACCATGGCAACTGAAACAAACATGAATCGCGATCCCGAATAGCCAGATAGGTTGAAGGGACATGACAAACCAACCAACCAACCAACCAACCACCAACCAATCAACCAACCTTCTTCATCTTCTTCTTCTGCGTTCGTGGGCTGAAACTCCCGCGTACATTTACGTGTATGACCGTTTTTACCCCGCCATTTAGGCAGCCATACGCCGCTTTCGGAGGAAGCATGCTGTGTATTTTCGTGTTTCTATAACCCACCGAACTCTGACATGGATTACAGGATCTTTTCCGTGCGCACTTCGTCTTGTGCTTGCGTGTACACACGAAGGGGGATAAGCTACCAGCAGGTCTGCACATAAGTTGACCTGGGAGATCGGAAAAATCTCCACACTTAAGGGGTTACTTGTGTGTTCAAATCGCGTGAAAGAAACATTACACATTTTGTGCACAGGTTCCTTTAAGCAATATGGACACATCTGTGCAAAGAATAAAGGGGGTCGACGTATTAACTTTTTTTTTAGAATTTTTTTACCAGGGGTTGTCAAGTACGATTTTGCGAAAAACACTGCGATTCTTCAGGGGTTACTTGTGTGTTCCAATCGCGTGAAAGAAATATTACACATTTTGTGCACAGGTTCCTTTAAGCAATATGGACACATCTGTGCAAAGAAAAAAAGAGGTTGACGTATTAACTTTTTTTTTAGAATTTTTTTACTGGGGGTTGTCAAGTACGATTTTGCGAAAAACACTGCGATTCTTAACATGATCCCAACTGACATATTTAGCTCTACAAATAATAAATGAGACATTAGTTTGTGTATATAAATGAATGGAGAGTATAACTTTATTATAAAACGGTACTTATCAACGTGCATTTTCAGAAAATGATCGAGGTTTATCGAGGGCGTACACATAAAATTATCACTCCTTTAGTAGTAAAAACGTATTTTAAAAAAATTCGCGTGTGAGAAACATTACACATTTTGTGCACAGGTTCCTCTAAGCAATATGGACACATCTGTGCAAAGAAAAAAGGTGGTCGACGTATTAATTTTTTTTTTAGAATTTTTTTTACCGGGGGTTGTCAAGTACGATTTTGCGAAAAACACTGCGATTCTTAAGGGGTTACTTGTGTGTTCAAATCGCGTGAAAGAAACATTACACATTTTGTGCACAGGTTCCTCTGAGCAATATGGACACATCTGTGCAAAGAAAAAAAAGAGGTTGACGTATTAACTTTTTTTTTAGAATTTTTTTACTGGGGGTTGTCAAGTACGATTTTGCGAAAAACACTGCGATTTTTAACATGATCCCAACTGACATATTTAGCTCTACAAATAATAAATGAAACATTAGTTTGTGTATATAAATGAATGGAGAGTATAACTTTATCATCAAACGGTACTTATCAACGTACATTTTCAGAAAATGATCGAGGTTTCTCGAGGGCGTACACATAAAATTATCACTCCTTTAGTAGTAAAAACGTATTTAAAAATACTTCGCTCGACAGAAACATAACTAAACTTGAACACAGCTAAGTTCACTGTATACATCTACATTACCTGTAAACAAAATAAGTTGTTGCCTTATTGTCTGCTTCACAATTATTCCCGTACCAACCCCACCCCCATTATCTTGACTGACAAAAATGATAAAAAGAAATAATTTGGGAGCGCTGTAGGTCAGTTGGTAGAGCGCTGGACTTGTGATACATGAGTTTGAATCAGGGTGAAGGGTTGGGGGTCGGAACATTTGTGTGCAAAGTTTCATGAAGATCTGTCCAGTAAATTTCTATGAATCGCACACCACACACACACACACACACACACACACACACACACACACACACACACACACACATATCTATATATATATATATATATATATATACACCAGGGTAGATCAGTTAGTTTGTAAGGGGGGGTGTTTTTAGAATTCAATAGTGTAAATCGAGGTCGCAGAGCGCCCGAGACTGATCAAGGGGCATACACCCCCCCCCCCCCCCCCCACCCCACCCCCTCTCCTCAACCCAAGAAAAAAAAAATCGCACGTGAAATCCATTACACATTTTGAGCACATGTTTCTCTAAGCTATATGTCCACAACTGCAGACAGACAGAAAACGTTGTTTTCTTATTCATTTTTTTTTTATAAGAGTTTTGTCAGTTTTGGGGGGTACCGGGTGGACACATATGACCTTACAGAAAACACTGTAATTCGTAACGTCATCGTAACTGACATTTTTATCTTTAGAAAAGATCAATAAAACATTACTTTGTGTAGTTAAAAGAATGGAGAGTATCACTTTATTATAATACGGTACTTATCAATGTGCATGCCGAAAATTATCCAGGATTGGCGAGAGCGTACACAACAATTATCACTCAAAAACGCTGTAACACAAAATTGGCTCGACAGATCATAAACAAATTTGAACACAGCTAACTTCACTATATATACCGTTGCAATACCTAAGAAAACCATAACGTGCATGTTTCCTTATTGCTTACTCCACAATTCATATTAGTCGGAAGAAACAAGCACACGTGTGACACGTGTGGTGGGGGTATTTCCCGGCGAGTTTTCAGTGTTGTTGTTGTTGCGAAGCGAAGCGGCTTCCCAGTGCGGAAGGCAGGCAGTTTGTGCATCAAACAGTGTTGTTGTGATGGATGGATGAGTGAGTGATGAGGGTGAATGAGTTAGTTAAACTGTGACTGAATATCTATTGATGGATTGATATTAAAGTGAACATTAGGGGGGGGGGGGGGTTCGAAATGCACCATTGTGCACTCGCCTTGATGTAAGGAACACTACTGCAGTCTCCAACAGCTTCAAAGTGGGTTAGACAGGCTCTTGATAAAGACTGAGGCAAAATGTGCCAAATCACATATTGTCTTGAAAGAAGGAAAAATCTTCATTTGTCACCTTTCTGCACTTTTTTGACTTTGAGTGCATAGCCACAATGGTCACAGACAAGATGCATCAAACAGATTTGAAAAAGACCCCAAACTGAACTTGTTATGACTATTTGTAACCCCTCTCACCTTTTTGACTTGGCCGTACCCAAGCAAAAAGGCAAAACAAATCATAACTAATTCCTTGTTGACCTTTTGGTGGGGTGGACCTATTGTTCCAGACTCGCCTTGATTAGAGCAACACTAGTGCAGTGTTCAACAGCTTTTAAAATTTGTTTTGACCTCTTGACAATGTACATGTAAACATGTACTCCTAATCCCTGACTGTTGTGTAGTAAGAAAAAAATCTTCATTTTTCCCCTTTCTCCACCTTTTTGAGTGTCAGTGCATAGCCACAATGGTCACAGAAAAGATGCAGCAAACAGATTTGAAAAAGACCCAAAAGTGAACTTGTTATGACTATTTCTAACCTTTCCTACCTTGTTCACTTGGCCGTACCCAAGCCAAAAGGCTAAAAAAAATCATAACTAATTCCATGTTCACTTTTTGGTGGGGTGGACCTACTGTTCCAGACTCGCCTTGATTAGAGCAACACTAGTGCAGTGTTCAACAGCTTTTAAAATTTGTTTTGACCTCTTGACAATGTACATGTAAACATGTAACCCTAATCCCTGACTGTTGTGCAGTAAGAAAAAATCTTCATTTCTCCCTTTTCTCCACTTATTTGTGTGTCAGTGCATAGCCACAATTGTCACAGAAAAGATGTATCAAACAGATTTGAAAAAGACCCAAAACTGAATTTGTTATGAATATTTCTCATCTTTTTTGGACTTAAAAAAATTTGTCAAAAAAAAACCAACACCCAAAATCTTCATTTTTCCCTTCTTCAAAATTTGTCCAAAAAAACAACAACACCCAAAATCTTCATTTTTCCCTTCTTCACTTTTGTGACTGTCAGTGCATAGCCAGAATGGTCACAGAAAAGATGCAGCAAACAGATTTGAAAAAGACCCCAAACTGAACTTGTTATGACTATTCACCTTTTTGACTTGGCCGTACCCAAGCAAAAAGGAAAAAAAATCATAACTAATTCCATGTTGACTTTTTGGTGGGGTGGACCTATTGTTCCAGACTCGCCTTGATTAGAGCAACACTAGTGCAGTGTCCAACAGCTTTTAAAATTTGTTTTGACCTCTTGACAATGTACATGTCAACAATCCCTGACTATCCCTGACTGTTGTGTAGTAAGAAAAAATCTTCATTTTTCCCCTTTCTCCACTTTCTCTTTCATGAGGAAGGGATAATCACACATAGTACGCCAGTGAGGTTAGAATGGTGAGGTGGTGTCTGAGGCTGGTAAGGGATTTGGGGGTAGGACCGACGAGAGGGCACGGATTCGGCGGTTCGCCGTGTCGAGTCAACTTCATATAGATCTGTGTAGGCGATCAACAGCCCCAGCCGATCTGGATCTGTTCAAGTCAAAAGTAAAGTCAAGGATACGAAGAAGTTTACCGAAAAACATCGATCCCAAGGACTCATGTTGTAACTTTTCAAAGCAGTTACATTCTATCAAAGCTCTATCCACATTAAACCGAACGGGAATCGTCGAAGATCCACGCAACTTCACTGCAATGTCGAAAACGAACTCATAATGTCACCGCAGATCTATAGTTGGTTTTGGTTTTGTGTCACAGCAAAGAAACGAAGCAAATCTCCGGCTTTTATTTCACACTAAAAAAACGTTCATTTAGCGGGTTATTAAAATATATTTCTTTGAGGTTGCAAGGCAATGGCATCGCTGAGATGTACTCCTTCGAACACACGACGCAGGTTAGAAATTGACTTCATTTGGGCGCTTTTTACGGCCAAAACAGAGTGAGCTTTTTGACGGGTTTATGGAAAAATCACTTCGGGGGCAGGTCTAAAATCCTGTGTACAGTGCCAAATCATACATCATTCAAAAGAGCAAAGTATGTTCTTTATTCTAACATATGGGCTAGGGTAAGTCATAGATATAAATAGACAGTGTCTGTCTATTATATCTGTAGGCAAGTGTATTCCATTTCCATTCCTTCGATAGTCTCGTCATCTACACTTGCGTGAACAATGCAATTTTGAGTCTGTTTTGCATAAAAGACCTGCGAGATTTGTAGAAGTCAAAACAACTTACAGTCCAGCCTCTCAACTTTCGTTCCATGCAATTTGTTTGTCTGTACGTATAGACTGAGGGGTGCCCCGAAATGATTTGTAATCACAACATTCACAGACTTCAAATACGCCATTGAAAACTCGTCCACGTGCGTTTTAGATACTTGGGTGACTAAAACTGTCGTACCTACCAAAGGCCGCTTCGCGTAAGAAAATGACTACCAGAGTCGCAAGGCTCGGGATTTTTTTTACAAGAAATTTATACTTCGTTGTTCTAGTCCGAATGAATATGAAGATATGGCGAGTTGAAAACGCCGATTCTTTCGCCAGAAACACGTCTGTTTCCACACCGGAAAGAAGGAATGGACTGAGCTACTAGAAGCACGGCGCCGTGCGTACAATCGATCGAATGATGTTATTCACACAATACCATTTGGCGATCTCTAAAAAATCATTTAAAAACGAACTAGTTGACATGTAATGAAACTATTTACTGAAATCAAGAAGTATCTTAGTTCTAGCCGTGCATATGACACACCCTTTCGCGAAAGCACACTGAACCGTGCGTATACGCATTCGCACCCGCAAACCACCAACCCAGGCGGGTTATCCAGATCCAGATCCAGATCCAGATCCAAGGGAAGTGACTCAGTGAGTATAAACATGAGCAAGAACCGCAACCCGAACACACTCGTAACACCTTAACCCACCAGGCGGCCGCGGCCGGGATTCGAACCCTCGACCTTCCGATTAAGAGGCCGACGTCTTGCCACCCCGCCACAGCGCCCGTCACCAACCAACTAACCAACCAACCAACCGAAAACTGCTTTAGTTTAGTTTGATAATAAAATTACCCTTCACAGTTTTATCCTCTCGGTAATCTTTGAAATGACTGTAAAAGAAACCTGCACCTTGGATAGGGTTATTGCGGGAAGGAGAAGTTAGAAAAGGCTTGACAGAAACATTTGACACGACTGATGATGTTGTGTTAAGCAGTCTCCTAAAACTATAGTTTTTTGGTTTTTTTCTATTAGAGACAGGTGTCCCCTTCTTTTCCAGACGGCGTTGTCAAGCAAGATCCGGAGTTACACGGAGTTGGTGTTAACGAAGGGAGTGGACTGGGTGGCCGAGTGGTAACGCACTTGCGGTCGGAAGCGAGAGGTTAGCAATTTTCTCCCCCCTTTCCTAACCTAGGTGGTGGGTTCAAGTGCTAGTCTTTCGGATGAGACGAAAAACCGAGGTCCCTTCGTGTCCACTACATTGGGGTGTGCACGTTAAAGATCCCACGATTGACAAAAGGGTCTTTCCTGGCAAAATTGTATAGGCATAGATAAAAATGTCCACCAAAATACCCGTGTGACTTGGAATAATAGGCCGTGAAAAGTAGGATATGCGCCGAAATGGCTGCGATCTGCTGGCCGATGTGATTGCGTGATGTATTGTGTAAAACAAATTCCATCTCACACGGCATAAACAAATCCCTGCGCCTTGAATATGTGCGCGATATAAATTGCATAAAAAAATTTAAAAATAACAAAATCCCTGCGCTTAGAACTGTACCCACGGAATACGCGCGATATAAGCCTCATATTGATTGATTGATTGAAAAGTACCTGAAACAGCCTCGCTGTGGCTACTTCCTGTCGGGCAGCGCGGTGCAGTATGGGTTGGAACACACCGGCGGTCTTTTTCTCATTCTCCTGTCGGCTGTCTTCGTCTCCATCCTGCTGCTTGTCATACTGTTGTTTGTTTTAAGCCCCGCCATCCACCCTCGCAAAATTGTCTCGGTTTGTCTTGTGAAAAGATTAAAGGAAGCTGTTTGGTAGTCAGGTGGCTGTCAATGGATTACTCAAGATCTATTCCCTGTGCGGTGTCCCTATTGACAGTGGAACTGACCATTCACCTAGCCTATTTCCTCTTCCATCTCCTCATCCCTCCTCCCCCCCCCCCCCCCTCCCCCCCCCCCTCGTCATGCAGTCTCTCACGCGACAGTATGTATTGATAAGGAGGGTCATTATTCATTGTGAAAAATCGTCCACGTCTTAGCTGGCTTCCTCTTTGCTCCGGTGTCTTCCCTTCCCCTCCCTGTGTCTTCTTCCCCTCCCCTCCGTAACTCTTCCGAATGGCTGCCTGCAAATGTAGTGCAGTGTCGGCCGAACCAGTCTGAGACAAGAAGAGCCGTTTGTCTCCCGAAATTGCCCCGCCACGCTCTTTCCACTTTAAAGGCATGAGCGGTAGATATGAAACCCGACTCTGGACTGACCGAGCCACGTACTTTTGTATGCAAAGAGTCCTGTTGACTTTCGTTGCCCCTTGTTTGTTTGCCTGCTGTGTGTATCCAAGGCCTCAGTAGCCTTGGTTTTGACCCCCCCCCCCCCCCCCCAAAAAAAAAAAAATTCTATTTGCTCATCTTTCTGTTTTGTTTTGTTTTTAAAGGTAGTCTACTACATACATTGAATTGTGTCCACATACAAGCTTAGGTTGACCCCTTCAGTTGATTTTGTAAATCCATCAGATTTTAATTAAAGAGGAAATCGAGATTACATCTGTACCAAAAGATCGTGAAAAGGTGCATTGAGCGTGTACGCTTTCATTGGCCTTGATATACTTTTCAAACGCCTGGTTATCAAAACTAAATCTTTACAGCAATCTGATATAGTTCCAGTGAGACAAAGCTTTCTAAGACAAGTGTATTGACCTCGCCTGAATGTCAAGGTCAGAGTGGCATTTCGTGCACCATACAAAAATACTCTCTCTCTTAGTTTTATATAATTATGTGATTGTGCACTATGTTTCCCGCTCATTAAAATTGACAATATTGCCTTCCTAGACAACACCATTCCCGTGCGTCATGCGCCTTTACTATTTTGAGAGACTTGATGAAATATGAAATACCTATGCCCCTTCCAGCCTTCCAGCCTTCCACCCTTCCAGCCTTCCAGCCTTCCACCCTTCCAGCCTTCCAGCCTTCCAGCCTTCCACCCTTCCAGCCTTCCAGCCTTCCAGCCTTCCACCCTTCCAGCCTTCCACCCTTCCAGCCTTCCAGCCTTCCAGCCTTCCAGCCTTCCACCCTTCCACCCTTCCACCCTTCCACCCTTCCACCCTTCCAGCCTTCCAGCCTTCCAGCCTTCCAGAAATGTTCTCCGCGTTGCATCGCTTAACATGACATGAATTATTATGTCGATAGCAGACTTTGCTCCACATAATTCTGTCAATTAAGGAATGTCTGTTTGTTTCTGTGAACTGTCTGTTTAACACAGAATACTGCTGGGGTTATTTTTTGGGAGATCAATTGCCCTGTGTGCCACAGACAACACAACATTCTCTTGATTCCACGCCGTGATTTTACAAACCTGACGCATAATTATGCACATGCCGTAAAAGGAGGTATCTGACGTTACAGATAGCGGAGTTATTGCTTGACGTGATCTCTGTAAACTGTAGGGAAAACAAGTCGCGTAAGGCGAAAATACAACATTTAGTCAAGCTCAGTCGAACTCACAGAATGAAACTGAACGCATTGCATTTTTTCCACAAGACCGTACACTCGTAGCATCGTCTGTCCACCGCTCGTGGCAAAGGCAGTGAAATTAACAATCCAGAAAAGCGCAGTAGCGGTTGCGCTGAGGAGGATAACACGCTTTTTCTATATCTCTATTCTTTTTAACTCTCTGAATGTGCTTTTAATCCAAACATATCATATCTATATGTTTTTGGAATCAGAAACGGAGAAGGAATAAGATGACATTGTTTTTAACTCGATTTCGGACATTTAATTCTAATCATAGTTTTTATATTTTTAATTTTCAGAGCTTGTTTTTAATCCGAATATAACATATTTATATGTTTTTGGAATCAGAAAATAATGAAGAATACGATAAACGTAATTTTGGATCGTTTTATAAAAAATAATTTTAATTACAATTTTCAGATTTTGAATGACCAAAGTCATTAATTAATGTTTAAGCCTCCAAGCTGAAATGCAATCCCAAATGCTGGCCTTTGTCAAAGATTGCTTGGCCAAAATTTCCATCAATTTGATTAAAAAATGAGGGTGTGACAGTGCCGCCTCAACTTTTACCGGATATGACGTCATCAAAGACATTTATCGAAAAAATGAAAAAAAACGTCTGGGGATATCAAGCCCAGGAACTCTCATGAACAATTTCATAAAGATCGGTCCAGTAGTTTACTCCGAATCGCTCTACACACACACACACACACACACACGCAGACACACAGACACACAGACACACAGACACACACACACATACACCACGATCCTCGTCTCGATTTCCCCCCTCTATGTCTTCTTTAACACGAAATCTCAGACTGCAGACTATTATTCAAACATTAGCTTGCCTGCATGACTACACATGTCAACATAAATCGAGGTTGCGACAAAAAGTGATCTCAAATTGTATTCATTTGTGCCTGAAGGGCGCACTGCCTATGGAGACGCTGATAGGATTTGTTTTATTCTTTGTTCTTACAGGGAGAAAATTACGTACATTTTTTTTTTTTTTGCGCAGCCGCTTATTTATTTAGTGGAGGTTTGTTTTTGTCAACGGCCGGCATCCTTCCCTTTGGCTACATGCTGCAAACACTGCCTGGGTGCTTCCAATGCAGACATTGACTTATCTGACTTTTAAAAAAAATCGTTTTAACTGTCTAGTGGACCAGAGTTGCACAAGAATTGCACAACAGCAACAAAAAGGCCAAGGAAAAATAACAACTGATGAACAACTAGCAGCAGCCGTGGTCACCGGTGCATACCTCAGGGAAGGTTAGGGACTCTCTTTACAGAACGATCGTCTTCGCGCCGGCAATTTAGTGTTGGGGAGATTGTGATTGCCAGGAGTCAGACCGTGTTTTTGTCCACATCTCCTGCACTTTATGACAACCATTCCTATGCAGAGAGGGGCTTCTCCCAGCCCGATCTTGTTTCTCTTATCCCAGCTATCTTCCCGTTATTGCTGTGTGGGATTACTGCTGGGTGGTCTCGCTGGCATGGTGAGTGCGTTTGTCTGTGTGGTCACCTTGCTGCTGGGGCTTTGTCGTGATTGCTTTTGCGCCAGGTAGAGATGGTGAGAGGAAGATTGTAAAAAGAAGTTGCTGGGGAAGTGGGTTTGGGATGGGGGGGGGGGGGGACTATTGTTGGGTCACCTTGCCGCAAGGGTTTTGTCAGGGTTCGGTTTTGGCCAGGAAGAAAGTAAGACATTAAGAAGTTGCATTGAAGGATGAGGTAGGTGGGTTGCACGTTGACGCATGTCTGCTTTGCCATCTTGCCGAAAGAGCTTTCTTGTGATTGCTTTTGGGACAGGTAGGGGGTGGAGACAGGAAGATTGGAGAAAACTGAGGGGAAAAGCGTTGAAGGTCGGCGGGCAGAGGGGGTGTCTGTTCAAATAGGTTGTTGTTAGGGCTTTGGCCTGACTTCTTTTGTGCCAGGTAGACGTAAAGATAGCAAGATAAGAAAAAAGAAAGCGAAGGAAAGCAACTTAATCATTCATTTATTTGTTAAACCCTTTGACGCAAAGTACGCCCGGAGTCTGGATAGCTGCGATACCAGCACGAATGTCTTCACTGTGCCGGG
>NC_090249.1:53979805-54002305 GCF_037325665.1 Littorina saxatilis
GAAAGTAGCTCATCGCGTGAGGCTGGCCCAGTGCGAGGACAAGGCGAGACATGTGAAAGGCAGCAAGGCTAAGTGGGAGGGGGAAGTAATTGCAATGGAAGAAGTGTAAGAGGCGGTTGTGGTGGTGTTCGGGGCTGAGGTGTACAAAGCGAAACTTGGTGCCACCCAAGGGGTGGTACGCAGCCGCGGATCGGATTGGTTGAAATTGAGATTTGTTAATTGTGATTTCAACCAATCAGACCCTGTGGCTTGTTCCCACCCAGTACGGTGACACCCAGTGTCGCTTTGTGCACCTCAGCCAAGGAGATAAAAAGGAGTTTGGTGTAGGAAGAGGGGGAGGGGGTGGAAGGCAGGAGCGAACGTAGTTATAGGAACAGAAGCCATGAAAAGCGCAGTAAAAGGGTACGTGTACACGTCAGAATTGTGTAGAAAACTGGGAGACTGAATGATCTTTAATGCAATGTCTTTACAAAATGTGCATAACAAATGTAAAATGAGGGTAGGATATAAATCACAAGGAAATAAAGTAAGAGATATAATCCATGACGTTAAAGCTACTCTTACACTGTGCCGAATTGACCTTGCGAATAGCATTTTCCAATAACGCACAATGATCGGGACATGGTCGCAAGACTTTCGTAAATGTTCTTAACTATTCCTTACAATTCGTCTCTTGTTTTGAACATTATAAGATGTTTGATGGGTTGTTGACAGACCAGCTTTTTTGTCGGTCCGAGGGGGAGCATATCGTCTTTTGTTTCATATTTATTGACCAAGGCCGAAGGCCGCGGTCAATAAATATGAAACAAAAGTCGATATGCCCCCCGAGGACCGACAAAAAAGCTAGTCTGGCAACAAACCATCAAACATCGTTTTTGTCATCATTTTGGTGGTTCAACATTAAGTGAAAAATCAACACAGGGAGCCATGGTTTGACACGCGAGTTCTGTTATTATAATGCATGTTCGGGGCCCCAGCACGTTGTTCAAAGCTGGCGTGCGAAAGCAACTTACTGTGTGTGATTTGAGTTTATAATGTTGAGATAAGTATGTCAGGTTTGAGGATGCGAAGTTCTGTAGGTTCCGACTACAGAGTGGTGTGTGAAACCAACAGTAAGCGCCTTTGAGACGATAGTGCCCACATGTTGCATTCGAGCCGCGATGGGATTGTCGTATTTCAAACGAGGTGATTTGCTTGCACAGTCAGCGTTGACCATCTCACAACAGATCTGTTATGTGGATTATCGTGCGACGTTCGAGTCGGGGGCAAGGAATCGCAGGAAGCAAAGATGAGTCTTTTTCCATTGTCACCTTTCTTTCCGGTTGTTGGTGCATGTAGTACTATTGTGCGGACAAAATGATGCGACGGCGAGTGGTTTTTGCCTCCAAGATTTTGTGGTGTGGGTATTGTTTTGCTCGTTTCATACCCACACCAAAACCTGAAACACACCCCACCCCACCCTCCCTCACAATCAGTCCATGAACACAAACACTGACACACACAAATTAATGATCAAGTTACCCTCCCCCCCCCTCAACCCTTCACTTGCACACCTGCAACGCAGACGATCATATCATTGATTAAATATTCATATATAGGTCAGTGTTGGGTTTTTTGTTCGTGTTTGTGTTATTGCAGAATCGGTTTTCTCTTATTGCTACACGTGTCTCTTCATTACATTTCACCATCGCCCTACTGCCCCTCTCGGTATTCCACCCCTCGGTTTTCAGTGGTAAATATTAGTAATCGTATATTGAAGCTACGTTGAGTCAAAGGTCACAGAAGATTTGCATCGTGCAGCACTGCACGAATTGGGTCAAAGGACACAAACGATTTGCGTCGTGCCGCGAAGGAAAGATAATCGCGATCTTGTTTCTCATTGCCTCTCTGTTTTTCATTAGACTTGTCATTCTGCTTGCTCGGCTTTGTCAGATGTCTTCATTTCTTGTTGCTATGTTCTTTGCTTTTTTATTATTATTTTTTTATTTGCGCTTAGTTTATCGATACAACGTCTTGTGCACGGGTCAAAATGTGTGTGTCAGGGGTCAATTGGTTTGACTTAAAACTTGACGTTCGTGTTTCTCCAAAGAAATACACGCACTCCATGACATTGTGAGAAGATAAAACATATCGATAGGTTTCATTTGTTTGCGATAAAGCATAAATGTATGACCTTTGATGAGGTAGTTTTGTTTTTTGTTTACATTTGCCAGTTCGTATTTGGAACTTGGCGAAGCAGTGTCGTCTGTTTAGGTCTGGGGAAACGCCAATGAAAAGAGCCGAAGAATCCTCGAGCGTTTCTATTGGGTTTGCTTTTGATTATCCATGTAATAGGGCTTCCTGCAACTATGGTAACCGGGGATTTATTCCCCGGGGAACATGAGATTTATTTCCCAGGTGCTTGTGAATGAAAACTCGTGAAAATGATGACAAAGCAACTTGCTCCTAATATTCGCAATGAAGTCATATTGCTATTTTTTTCGCAACGTACTCGTTAGTACTCGCAAGACATTAAATTTTGTAATCATCGCAATGTATTCGTGGCGCTAGCAAGCCATTCGCAACCATTCGTTATGCCTGTCTTACATTGTACCGAATATCCTTGCGAATATGAACATGTTGTATTCGGCCAAAACAATAGACACATGGACATGAATAATATAGAAAATTGGAAGCCTTACCAATCCTTGCAAATGTCTTACAAATGGCTGCGAGTCCTTGCAAATGTGTTCCGATCATTGAGAATACATACGCATCAAAATCGCCGTTTAGTTGCAAGACGTTTGCAAGATATTCTTACTATTTTTAAAACATTCGCAAGCAATTGCAGTCACTCGCAAGCATTCGTAAAGCTTTCACAGCATTCTTATGAATTGGGAAGAAATGGTCAAAACATTCTTGAGAAATTCGTATTGAATTCGCAACCATTCGCAAGATGTTGGCAAAATGTGCACGAATAAAATCCTTACGAATGCTTGCGAGCGCTACGCATACCTTTACGATGATTACGAATGGTTTGCGAATACTTACGAGTACTTTGCGAAATATTCAGAATATGACTTCCTTGCGAATATATTAGGAGCATGTTGCTAATGTTCGCAAACAGAGACGAATGGTGGCGAATGGTTAAGAACATTTACCAATGTCTTGCGACCATGTCCCAATCATTACGAGTTATTGGCGAATTCTATTCGCAAGGGCAATTCGCCAGAGTGTAAGAGCAACATCACGAACAATGCGAATTGCATACTCGTTTTATTCGTAAAATGTTTGCAAGCACTCGCAACACTCGCAAGGCCACTCGCAACGTTCGTAATAGATCCGTATATGGATTCGTATACAATCGCAATGATCGGTAGACATTCGCAGGCAGTCGCAACCATTCGTATGACATTCGCAAGGATTCGTAAGACTTCGATTTTTCTCTGTTTTTTCCTGTCCATTCGTCTCTTTTTTGGCCGAATACAACATTTTCATATTCGTAAGGATATTCGACACAGTGTAAGACAGGCTTAAAATGATAATTTTAATAAATTGATTTCAGAGAAGGGGGTGTTGAGGTGGTTGTGTTCGAGGGAGAGGGGTGTAGGAAGCAGATTTGATGTACACTAGGGCTAGGGGGCAAAAGAAACGCACCACATTCGCGCCCACTGATGCAAGGGATGTTTTTGTCATGTTCAAGTTGTCGTAAACTATGAACCAGATAAGGTGGAGATGACAAAATCACTTGCAACAGTAGGCGTAAATGTGGTACGTTTCTTTTGCCCCTTAGTCTACAAGGGGAGTGATGCTTGGGAAGCAGGAAGATGTCCACGAGAAGGTGCAGAAACGCTTCAAGGGAAAGGGAGCATTGGAAGAGTGGTGCAAGGACGATGGCGCAGGAAATGGGGGATATACACAGGAAGGTTTGTACGAAGAGAGGTATAAATGGCGGTGAAGGAAGAAGGGAAGAGAGAGACCTGCAAAGAGTATGGGACGCAGAGAGAAGAGTGGAGGGGGGGGGGGGGGCGGGGGGTGAGACTTGTGTACAAACCTGGGCTCGTATTCTTGAAAAAGCTGCAAAATTGTGTCCTTTAAAGTCAAACTGTCGTTTAACTACCGCCCGGTATTTATTTTTACTGCCCAGTAATTATTTATTTCCCCCCGGTATTAATGTGTGTCTGGCGGAAGGTCGGCAGCTACCAGAATTGGTTATTTTTAGAATTGGAGATTCCTCATGCTTGCTCCTCTCTACAAACAATATTTCAACAAGATTTATTCTTGAAAAAGCTGCAACTCATATACTGGCCTGTAAAACTCAATAAGTCCGCCAACTGCTAAGTGTTATTTATGAAACACCGGTAAGTCCTTACCGGGTTGTCTCCGAGCTGTAAAGTTAGAGGACCCCTCCCCCTCCTGTAAAGTCGCTACCTGTCAGTAACTTCACCAACACTGTCCATTAAAACCGTCAAGTTCGAATAAATCTTGTTCAAATATTGTTCGTAGATTTATGTCCCTCATGGACACACATTGGTGTCCTTTAAGCACCGATGCATTGCGGTCAAATACGAGCTTCTGCTCGCGAAAGATTTCAACCGATGCTCGATCATAACGGCGTGTTGCAAAAGCGTGCTTGCGTCTTGTTTAATGCATTACAGTGGCGAGAATTTGGTGTCTGATTCCGTAGCCGAACGGTTATCGAATTCGCCTGATGCGCGATTGAGTCGGGTTCGAATCGCCATCAGGCCTTGATTTTTTTTTGTTTTACTCTTTGTCATTAATTTTGTTTGTTTTTGTTTATTTTCTTCGTGTGCAAAAGAGTACGTTGTAATATCAAAATTGATTTAAAAAATTAATTTTAGGCGAGAATGAGTTTTTTTTTAAATTGATGGTTAACATGATATTACCGTTAACTACCTTGAATACGCCCACCCACCCTATGTACCAGTTTTGCCCAAAAGTGGGGGGTGGGCGTTTACTAGGTACTATACCCTTGGCAGGAGCGGGTCCTTAGCTAGAAAAACGATATTTTGGTCATTTGTCATAGAAGTGTTCAAAGGATGCGTTATAGCACAAAACTCCCCCCCCCCCCCCCACACACACACACACACTAACACTAACACTAACACACAAAATCAACCTCTTCAGATATGACTTCCCGCCAAAGATGAAGCTTTGAAGATGAAGACCATTGTTGGAGCAGTCCGCGGTACAAGCCATCAACAACTGTACGACGAGTCAGGCTTTATTTCATTTTAAGAGAGGCGTAAACGTCAAAAATCGATATTATTTCACAAGATTGTACACCGTAAGGTGCCAAACTACTTACTTGCGATATTGCCACCATTAATATCAACTAATAATCCATATCGCCAGCGCAGACTTTTAGACAGGAAAGTTCCATCGTTTAACACTGAATTATACAAAAACTCATTTCTCCCATCTACAACACAACTCTGGAATTCTTTACCAGACTACATAAAACTTAGTAAGTCCTTCAAGCACTTTTTGTCAAAAAACGATTTAAGTCTGCCGTGTAATTGGTATTCTGGAGATCGCATATCACAAACAATTCACTGTAAGCTCAGGCTATATATAAGTGATCTTAATAACGATCTAGTGAGACGACACGTTGCTACAGATGCATCTTGTGACTGCGCATTTCCGTCCGAAACCGTAAAACACTTCCTATTAGATTGTCCAAATTATCGCGAAGCACGTCAAGAAACCATACATACCCTCCCTAACCACAGTATTCACCTCCCCCACCTTCTAAATGGAGACAGACAGTATTCTCTAGATTTGAACAGGAACATTTTGTCAAGAGTACACTCGTTCATTGAACGTTCAGGCCGCTTTGGGCAAACCAGAATCAATGCTCCACAAGCCGGACAACAACTTTAATTTCTGCACAACTCCTACCCATCCCTCTTCTTTTTATTCCTTTTCTTCCCCTCCTTCCTTCCTCTTACTGTCTTTCTTTATAATGATTATGCAACGTTTATTATGTTATGATAATTTTGGATGATTAATGAGATGAGGATGATTATAATGATGATGCTTTGGATTTCCAATTTGGTTTATTTAGACAAATTGTTCAGCCGTTACCGCCTTACGTTATAATATCCATGCAGGAACACCACTATTAGCTTCTAGCTTGTTGCTGTTACCTGTGTCTTTTGTATACATGTCATGATTGTAACATTTGTTGAAATAAACTTATGTTTAAACCAAAGATGAAGCTTTCGTTTCTTCTTTTTCCTCCCAGTCAAAAATGTATTGCGATTCTCTAGCCACTTCAGAAACCTTTTTCTGTCCAATCCCCGAAGCATGTCTAAGGAAAGGAAACAATTGAAAAACAACAATAACAGCAGACTGAATAATCTTTATTCATTTTCCTTGTCTACTAGTCCACTGGTCGAAACTGGGGGGTGGGCGTTTACTAGGTATTAGGCCATGTACACCTGCATGCAACCGAGGTTTATAAAAAAAATAAAAATAAAATCTCCCCGTGTTTTTATTTCATTCAGTTTGTTTGGGTTGTTGCTATTGACTTTGAAACTGACACGCCGGCGAAAACGCCGGTAACGCGTGCACAGAGAAGAGCAAGCATCGGGAATCTTCAATTCTAAAAATAACCAACTGGTAGCTGCCGACCTTCCGATAGACACACATGAATACTGGGGAAAAATAAATAATTACTGGGCAGTAAAAATAAATACCGGGCGGTAGTTAAACGACAGTTTGACTTTGAAGGACACAATGTTGCAGCTTTTTAGCCAGCGTGTCAGTTTCAAAGTCAATAGCAACTACCCAAACAAACTGAATGAAATAAAAACACAGGGAGACCCTTTTTATTTATTTTTTATTTTTTTGTTTTTAATCTCAGTTGCATGCAGGTGGCTGCTACCGCATTTTAGGTGGGTTTTTTTTCTCTCTCACCTTTGTTTTTTTAAGCGGGAAGCATCCTTCTTCATGGTTATTTATTTAATTTTTTTAATCAAATGTTTACATGTTTAAGTTAACAAACTTTATCAATAAACTAATATCATCTTAACCAAAGATTTAAAAACAAAACCATTGCAGCCTAAAACATTTTTTTAAATCAATTTTGCTATTATAACGTACTCTTTTGTACATGAAGAAAATAAACAAAAATAAACAAATGCCAAAGAATAAAAAAAAAATTACGGGCAGATGGAGATTTGAACTCGACTCAATCACGCATCAGGCGAACGAGAGAACCGTTGGACCACGGAATCAGTTGAAAATAATCGGACACTGTAATGCATTAAAGAAGACGCTAGCACGCTTTCACCACAAGCCGGTATGATCGAGCATCGGTTGAAATCTTTCGCGAGCGGTATCTCGTATTTGTCCGCAATGCATTGGTGCTTAAATGACACCAATGTGTGTCCATGAGGGACATAAATCTACAAACAATATTTTAACAAGATTTATTCAAAATTGACGGTTTTAGAGGAGTGGGATGGGTCCTCCAACTTTTCAGCTCGGAGACACCCATGTAAGTCTTTCCCGGAGATTCATGAATAACACTTAGCGGACTTATCGAGCGGAAGTGGTTTTACAGGCCGGTATATGAGTTGCAGCTGTTTCAAGAATACGAGCCCTGGGGTGAGGGTGGCTGCCGTGTTTGGCTACAACTGGGTGTCTGATGGAGGGTGACGCGGGTCGATACGCTGTGGAAAGGCCTGTCACTCTTCCTTCCCCGCCCCGGAATGGTCTGTCCTTGGCCGTTCTTATCTCCCCCTGCATCCACTGACCTTCTCTTGTCTTTCTTTCTCTCCTGTGTACTCTGTCCTTCAGAGTGCTATAATCTGTTCTTCTTTTGTCTGTCTATGCTCTTCATTTCTCCCACTACCTCTATCATTGTGTGTGTTATGTATGTCTACCTCTATCATTGTGTGTGTTATGTATGTCTACCTCTATCATTGTGTGTGTTATGTATGTCTACCTCTATCATTGTGTGTGTTATGTATGTCTACCTCTATCATTGTGTGTGTTATGTATGTCTACCTCTATCATTGTGTGTGTTATGTATGTCTACCTCTATCATTGTGTGTGTTATGTATGTCTACCTCTATCATTGTGTGTGTTATGTATGTCTACCTCTATCATTGTGTGTGTTATGTATGTCTACCTCTATCATTGTGTGTGTTATGTATGTCTACCTCTATCATTGTGTGTGTTATGTATGTCTGCATATATTGCATGTTCTTAATTGCTTGTGAATATTGGATGTCACCTTTTCCTTTCCTGTTTTAGCTTTTTTGATACCCTTTATTTTCCTTTTGTGACATGGGCAGAAGGCCTAGCTCAATAAATCATTCGTTCGTTCATTGTTTTACTCTTTGTGCTTGCACTCCCTTTAGTTTTGTTTATATTCAAAACTTTTACCCGGCATGCATAAGAAGTATTGCTCTGTTTGTATTTATTCTATCTTTTGTTTAATGGTATACTCTTTGATCCTTAGTCGATACTGTATCACTTTTCTATTTCTCTAGCTCTCTCGTTTCCTTTCCTTTTCATTTTCTTTCGTTTTGGTTAGTGTCATTGTGTCCTGCCCTCAGTTGATCTCTGACGACTGACAAGGCGTGAAAAGCCAATAACCTCTGCCCTGCACTCATTCTTCGTCTTCCACCATCTTTAATTTCCTTTGACTTCAGCTTACTTCCTTGCTCTCTCCCGGTCCCCTGTCCTTCGGGGTCTCGCTTCATTTTCTCCGTACAGTCTGTCTCTTTGTGTTCTTAAAGTTTCCTCTCTACTCGTGTTAACGATTGTATGTACACTTTTACCAAAGATCTGTCAGAGCTTTTGAATAAGATATCGACGGGCGCAGTGGCGTGGTGGTAAGACGTCGGCCTCCTAATCGGGAGGTCGTGAGTTCGAATCCCGGTCCCTGCCGAATTAAGAGTGGAGATTTTTCAGATCTCCCAGGTCAACTTATGTTATTAAAGTCTAGTGCGCCCAGTTACCCCCTCCATACATTTCTAGTACGTGTTTTCGGCTTCCAGTGCGTATAGGACGCAGGGACGCGCGCTATGGGGAGGCCTGCTTCATCACATGCGACATGGCGCACGACCCACGCGCCTTGCACGTGCAGACCTCCTCCACCTCCCCCACCACACCTTCCCCACCACACCTTCCCCCATTGTGGAGGAGAACCACATTGGCCTCAATAAATTGGGCTACTTTCCTTGACGACTGCATTTTATTCATACGTTGGAAACGAACTGATTGTCAATGGAACCTGGCTTATTATTATTATGGTTTAACATATGCGCTTGTAAGTAAATAATGGATGCAGATATCCACATCTTGAGAAGACGCTGAGTTGTAGCGTCTGTTGATGTTTCATTGTGAGAAGAGGCTTGGTATGACATGTTTACCAAACCAAGCAAATTCAACAGAACTCAGTGTTGTGAGCAGTGTGATCAGTTTGCTTCACTTTCCTGACACTTAACACTTTCTACCCTACCTATGTTGACCAAGTTTTTGTTGGCCGAGACCTTCTTCTTCTTCTTCTTCTTCTTCTTCTTCTTCTTCTTCTTCGTTCATGGGCTTAGACTCCCACGTATACTCGTGTTTTTGCACGAGTGGAATTTTACGTACATGACCGTTTTTACCCCGCCATTTAGGCAGCCATACGCCGTTTTCGGAGGAAGGCCGAGACCAACTGTGCTGCAGCAGGTCACTCGGAATTGTAGTAACTGTGTAGAAACTGTGTATCAACACGCTGGAATGCAGGCATTAGATGGACGCTACAGGAACGACTGAAGCTAACAGTCTGAGCGAATATCCGTACCTGGTCAGATAAAGCCAAATGAGTGGGTACGGATATATCCGTACCTGGGAGACAATGAGTTAAAGTATTGCACTATGTCAATTGAACTGGTAACTTAAGCAACACGCACAATTACTCTTCGAGTTGTGTCCACAATCCAAAAGGTAAAAGTCTGGAGTGTTTAAATCAGGTATACTGTATATGGCTAATGCCCAATGTCAAACCTCGTGTATATACTGTTGAGTTCATCCCCGAATTCGGAACATTTTGTTGTTGTTGAAAGTGCATTCAAGTCAGAACAGAAGCACTTTGTGGACTGGTCATGCTAAAGTTACTGTGCACCAAATACGTTATCAGCATTTGTGTGTGTTTCATTGTTTTTTGGGGGGTCACCCTGAACTTAAAATTGCTTTCTGAGATATTTCTTCAGTGTGGGAGTATTTTCTAGAAGTCTCAGTCCCGCGATAATGCTTCTAGCTTCTGAGATTAATTCTTCACTTGTTTATGCATGTTATTGTGGTCGGAGTTCTTTGTAGTGATTAGTTTGTGCAAGGCGGACCCCCCGCGGGTTAGGGGGAGTCCCATATTGGTTGGGACGAGAAAGAATTTACCCGATGCTACCCAGCATGTCGTAAGAGGCGACTAACGGTTCTGTTTCTCCTTTTACCCTTGTTAAGTGTTTCTTGTATAGAATATAGTCAATGTTTGTACAGATTTTAGTCAAGCAGAATGTAAGAAATGTTGGGTCCTTTGTACTGGAAACTTGCATTCTCCCAGTAAGGTCATATATTGTACTACGTTGCAAGCCCCTGGAGCAATTGTTTGATTAGTGCTTTTGTGAACAAGAAACAATTAACAAGTGGCTCTATCCCATCTCCCACCCTTTCCCCGTCGCGATATAACCTTCGTGGTTGAAAACGACGTTAAACACCAAATAAAGAAAGAAAGAAAGTGCAAGGCGGGAATCCAAAACTGGAGATGAAGTAGAAAACGAAGAATTTGGAATTCAAGGGAAGTAAACGGGTTAGTGATCACAAGCAGCAGCTGTAGCAATAGTTGTGTCCCATGAATGTTACACAATTCTAATTGCAGTGGCACCTGTGGGTTTTTTTAAGCAATGATTGTAACCAAGAGAGTAAGGGTATGAATAATACCCGTAGAACTCAACTGAGGTATGCACTCCTGTTTTCACTTTCGCTCACTTTCACTCTGACTTTACTTTTCCTGCACTAGGCTTTTAGGACAGGTTAAAGCAACGGTTACCCTCCAACAATACCGTGGTCGTCTGTGAACTGGCACCTGAGCCATCAAGCCCATGAGCCCTCAAGCTACTGAGGCAGTAATTAAACCACCAAACCACCGAACGGTTAAGTCACCAAAACACTGTGCCATTAAGCCACCAAACCAGTGAGCCACTGACATATCAAGCTTGGTGCAAAACTGACATGTAAAATCAATAAAGCTGCATAACGCATCCTAGTTATCAGAATCACGGGCTACTTTTTCAGCTTCCCAGCCAGAGAGAAGGTATTTTGGTGGGTTTTGTTTTTTGGGGGGTGTTTTTTTTTTTTTAAAGAGAATCCTTGTATTCCCTATTTATGGGTTTGACCAGTTTTTAAGTAAATGAGGGGGACCCGGGTAGCTCAGGTGGTAGAGCACTGGACGTGTGATCGAAAGGTCGCTGGTTCGATTCGAGGCCGGGACGGACACGGGTCAACTTTGTGTGCAGACCCAGAGACGGTATCCATCTCCCACCCCCGTGTCACCACAGTGGCACGTAAAAGACCTCGGTCATTCTGCCACAAGTGCAGATGGCTGATACCACCTAAACACGCATACACTGTGTATCTCATCTAAAGTCGGGTTAAAACCCGGGAATGGCTTTGCTGTGAGGGCGTACAACTTGAATTTCGCCCCCTTAAGTAAATGATGACAATATGCTCAGGTTGTTGTCGTCCTGGTTCATGTTGTTAAAATTGTTGTTGCTGATGATGTTTTGTTGGCTTGCCTTTACGGCGTGTGTGTCCTGTACTAATATATAGGGTGTCTAAAAAACAGTACCCCAAAAGACATTGAAACATCAGTACCGAGAAATGGAAAAACTAAGAGAAGGGACAATGGAATCCGAATGACAACACAGTGGTTCCAACAGGATGGAGCCCCGCCACATTCTCAGAGAAATCCAGAACATGCCACAGGAAACATTCCCCAATGTAATTAACAATAATTATGGTAATGAGGATGCAGTCTGTTATTGGAAAACGGGGTGGCTACATTGATCACGTGGTGTGAAGAAACAGACGATCTTAACTGAAAGCTGTGAACTGGGGACAAAACTTCTGTGAACTTACTACAATATCACGCAAAAATGATTTCAACAAAGTTTCTGACTTGTCTGTAGTATTGAAAGAAAATCGGGTACTTTTTTTTGAGACACCTGTATTTGCATGCATAATATTATGCTCAGGGCGTTTCACACCACGATATTTTTTCACCTTCCGTATTGTAATTTATTCAGAGTACTTATTCAAGGTAATTTACAAACAAGCATTCCATCAGTCATGAGAGCGAAAGGTGTTGCTGTTTGTCTCAGTCCCAGCAGTGCTGGAAACTGTCCAGACGAGTGTCTCCCGCTGTCGGGATGCGAGGAACAACACTGGGTGAAAACTCTTCCGTAAAGTATTGGAAACCTGGCAACCTGAAAAACGGGATTAATAGTTATCAAGGTAGGCGCTTACTCCCAACAGGTTTCCGAAGACATGCACATTATAAACTAAACTGATCTAAAACATTATTGCGACATATTTCGTCCCCCAACTAAAAAAATCATTCCCGTGTCATTTCATTCACGGTTTCTATGCCATCATTGGCACTAAACTATCTGGTATACACTTTTCGGATCAAAGAATTATTTTACAGGGGTCACGTTACCGTCGCTCAAATACGGGTACCCCGAAATCGACCTGACAAAAACATAATTTACAAGCCCACCCATCCTACCTCCCCCCTCACCCCAAAAAAATTGAGAAAAAAAAGAAAATCAAAACTTGAATAAATGTTAAAAAAGAAGAAGAAGCTAAACAGAGAAGAAAAGAAGGGGGAAAACGGAGAGAATCACTAACTTTGTCCAATGATGTGTGTGGTCGCTGTACACGTGATAAGTGTTAACTGCTGTTCTGTCGGTCAAGCGCATAAACAACTTCTTCGCCTTGACGTCATATCCGTCCAAAGTCACGTGGTACTTGTCGCCCTGATTGAGGCTGAAGATGTTCTGCATGAAAAATGAAAAGCAACAGAAACTATACCTTCACGAGATGATCTATCATTCTTCATGGAGAAGTCAGCTATAAACAGCTGACGACAAATGGGTAAAGAAATACCTAAATATGTTTGCTAAATGGCTGCATGCAGTCATCTAGGTAGCGATTATTTGTTCCACGTAGGTGTCGAACGATGATATCCATAACAAAAGCTGATTCCAAGCCCTTCACTGCTAACGGTGTGCATCAAGATGTAGGGCTAAATCAAGATGGAAAAAACAGCAGATTCTTCGCACTGACAGACAAAAAAAGCCATGTCAGAGCATTGCTATTCGTTAAGGAATGGGGTGGGGGCGGGATGGCATGGGGGAGCAGGGGGAGGGAAGTCGGAAAGGAAAGGCAAAAGGATGGGGAGGGGGTTGACAGGGGGATAGCGTGAAAACAGGGCACATTTCAGTCCACACAGCAAGATTGTATACAGCGTCCTTCAGAGAAACGAAGATCGTTCCAAGCGACAAACAAGTTATTTCAGCAACCTTTTCCTTATTCGCATACCGTCCATGAATGACCGTTGTCCGCAGACTTGGCACAGACGTAGTGACCACCAGACAAAAAACAGCCGTACACCGTGCTGGTCGTCTGGTCCCGGACAAAGGAGCACTTGGGGCCCAGCTGGCTGTTGGGCCAGTGGTCAGAGATGAAGGTTTGAACCGCCAGCCACTTGGGGGCGGTGTGCAGGTCTTGGCCAGTGTATTCTGTCATCCCCCAGCTTTGGCCATCTTCCATGGGGATGTCCGTGGATACGAAGTAGTTGAAAGGACCACCTTGCAGTAATGAAACGTTTGCTTTGTATTTGCTTCTACGACGTTCATTGTTAGCGGCTGGAGTATTCCCTGTTCATCGGGACTTGTTAATCTACCACGAACATCGGTCTACCACTGGCACTACCACAAATTGCATCACTATTAAGACGTTCATTTTAAATGTAAAAGCTTAAAATCAAAAAACAAGAAAGGTAGGCCGTTGGAGCGTTTGTTATTGACAAAGCAATACATTCACAAATATATCGACCCAACGGTCTTTTAAGTGCACAGACAAACAATTCATAACGAAAACTTATCTGGCTGAAAGTGAATGAATGAATGTATTGTTTTGTCAATAACAAACGTTCCAACAACCTACCTGTCTTGTTTTTTTATTCTGAATTTTGGAACATTGGCAGTCTCTTTGTTTTTGGATTTGTAAAAGCTTATTCAACGTAGGAAGGAATATCTTTTACAGTGGTGCTGATTTTGACAATGCTTTTTTTCGCGCGATACTCTCATCCTTTTACTTTGATTGCTGTCACAGTGGAGATTAAGGTTCGCATGGTTCACGATTTGCATTAAACGTTACGTCAACGTTAAAATAATCGTCAACCGAAAAGAGTTTAAAGGCAAAATCCATCTATATATCTACTTCCCTTGGACGTGATACAGAATACAGAATCTTTAATTGCCCAAGGTTGGGAATTGGTGATGACATTGCGGTTAAGAAACATTTCAATCCAGCCATTTACACCAACACACGCATCAACACACTGATCAACAGCATTAACTTAAAACAACACTGGACAGCATATGTATAAACATACATTCACTAAAACTAGCAGTACACACTCAAGCTTCCTCGCCTCAAGTCACATACACACACACACACACACACACACACACACACACACACACACACACACACACACACACACACACACACACACACACACACACACACACACACACACACACACACACGCACGCACGTCACTGCCTCATGCAGTTTTATAACGTAACAGAAATCGCAGTTGCTGGTAGAAATAACAAAAATTAAAATTAAAACATGAAATGCAATAAACATAGATCTGAAGGTCAGCGAATTATATCACACACAGGCATCCAGAATGTCCGATAAACACACACACACACACACACACACACACACACACACACACACATACACACACACAAACACACACACACACACGCACACACACACACACAACACACACACACACATACACACGCACACACACACACACACACACCTCCCTTGGACGTGACGATGTTGTACCAGGCCTCCAGGATGTCTTTCACCGCGTTCCGCATGAGTGGATCTCTGTTGAAGGCGTGTGCCTTGGCCGTCACCCCTGCCACGTACTTGGGGTTCCGCACTGCTGGCCCTCCCTCGTACATCACAAGCTGTAGGCCGTGAGCCTGACACAGAGGTTTATTGACTGAATGGTTGACTGCTTGACAGAGAATGAGAGAGAAAGAGACATAGCGAGAGGGGGAGAGAGAGAAGAGCACGCAGGTAAACAGACTGGCAGACGGACAGACAGACAGACAGACAGACAGACAGACAGACAGACAGACCGACGAACAAAGAAGAACGTGAACCCACTACCATCATAGCCTCCAGCACCACCACTAAGGACAAAAGAACAACAGCAACAGCAAAATAACGACATCAACTGGTAGAACCAAGACCTCGATTGACCGGTTGACTGAATGATTGACTGGTTGACTGAATGATTGACTGGTTGACTGAATGATTGACTGGTTGGTTGCAAGATAACGACAAGAATTAGTAGAAGAGAGGCCTCTTACCTTGGCGACTCCCATGTAGTGGTGATCATTGTTCTTGTGCTTGACGAGGTCAAGGTCACAGTAGTGTTTGATCTGACTCATTGTCATGTTCATGAACTGCTGGGGCTTTAAAGGACAACAAAAACAACATGTAAAAGTGTTGAACACTGAACCCTGTTTCTGGCACTATGCATAAGTTTTTGTCACGGACATTGGTAGGGGTGAAACTGTGCATAACGCTCCTCAGGGATAAAGAGCTAGAGCCACACTTTCAGGTTGTAGTTCTAGCAGGGAAAAGCTATGGAGGAAATTGGTCAGAAAAACAAACACCTACATAGAATATTCTGACTCTAGAACAGTACCAAAGCTAAAAATCAAACACAAATTCACTATTCACGTGTGTTTGTTTGTGACTGCATGGATTTAAACGATGAATTTGCTTTTGTACTCCTGTTCTTTTTGTGTCTTAATGCTTGTATTTTGGCTTTGTACATGTGTATAATAATGTCATTGTAAAGCGCTTGGAGCTTTTAGGTAAGCGCTCTATAAGTTTCCATTATTGTTATTATTATTATTATTATTATTCCTCTTGTTTTGATCGCGGCGTCCCAAACCGTCTCGGAGTCTCTCTCTCTTTTTTGTATCCACCCCTCCGTCTCTCTTTTTGTATCCACCCCCTCCGCCTATCTACCCATCCACTGAACCAGCTAAACCGTCTATCCATCCATCCATCCAGTGACGCTACCTGACTGCCAGCTATCCACTGGCAGTTGAAGTAATCCTGCATGGAGAGAGCTTGAAAGCTGGATTTCCTGTCGCCCAGCAGCTGCATCATATGGTCAAAGGCCGCTGTGTCCTGCGAGTGTCCTGACAGCACGTTCACCAGGCGTTGTTTGTCATGCCCGCTCCATATCTTTGAAAGAAGAAAAGAAAAGTAAAGAAGCGCCGTATTGTATGACAGATCGCTTTCCACAGTTAGAAGGCAGCCCGAATGTCCATGAGGGTAACCTCACAAGACAATAATATGATACCAATACAAATAAGAATAAGGATACAATTATTTTCATTAGGGAAATAGTTGACTCTGGGAAATAAATCCCTCACCGAACATGGGGATCGAACTCACGCCGATAGCGACAACTGGTTTTGAAGCCAGCGACGCTACCAACTGAGCTATTTCTCTGCCCAAAATACTACAGTACAGTGGACGCCGCTTAATAAAACCGCGGTTAATAGAGCCAGCCGCTTATAAAAGCCAATTTCAGACGGTCCGGATTTATCACTATATCTTATGTATTAGAAAATGCCGGTTGATAAAACCAACCCGCCGCTTATTAAAGCCAGTTTTCTCTGAGAAATAACGTAGTTTGTGACTAAAACTCACATTATCTTGTTCTGATGTGGAAGACGACCAACAAACAAACACTCATAAAATCGTTCTTCTCTGCCGAGTAATGATTCGTGACGGTGACAGTGAAATCATATTGTATTGATGTACCGAAGTGATCAAAGTACACGTACCTGTACATAATTAAAACAAAAGTTCAACATCCTTCGTGAAGTTTTGTTTAGATTCAAACAAGTGTAAATGACGAAAGAAAGTGACTGAGTGACGTAAACAAAAGAAAAGATTTTTTTTTTCGAAAATGACGTATTCCTGGACCGCCGGTTAATAAATCCGCCGCTTATTAAAGCCATTTTTCGTTAAGCGGCGACCACTGTAATAACAAATATCAAAAACATTTCTTGTATTTGCACACTGCAAAAATGCATAAATCTTCTTTATGAATACAAAGACTAGGTACACACTGACTCCTGACAAGACTAGTGTAAGCTCACATGCAAAATAGACCATGGGTATTGTTTGAAAATAATAATGCATGTAACTCAGGGTGTATAGCTCTTGAAAACGGGTTTCGCTCATTTTCTTTAAAAGTTACATTCCCTTTTAGGCCAACCAACGGATGCAGACTTCCTGTCAAGTCTGGATTTATTTAGTCTGGTTTGGTCTTATTTCGTCTCGTCTCTTCTTGTCTTATTTTGTCTCGTCTCGTCACGTCCCGTCTCGTCTCGTCTCATCTCGTCTTGTCTCAACCGTCGCGATATAACCTTGAACGGTTGAAAACGACGTTAAACACCAAATAAAGAAGGAAAGTCTGGTCTCATTTTGCCTTGTCTTGTCTAATGGTTGTATCAGTGTACCTGAGACCAGATATGAGCCACCTCAGTGGCCCTCTTGAGGAAATACTTGGTGCCCGCTGTCTCCATGTCATCGCCAGGGAAAAGGACCTGGCCTTTCTGCAACGCGTAGCGAGCCTTAGCTGAGCCGCTTCCCCACATCTCGTTGGAAAACTCCACGTACACCTGACAAAATAAGATTTGATAAGAAAAGGTGCACGGACATGTACAACCCTGGGTCTGGGTGGCCGAGTGGTAACGCACTTGCGCCCGGAATCAAGAGGTTGCGTGTTCGACCCTGGGTCAGGCCGCTATTTTCTCCCCCCTTTCCTAACCTAGGTGGTGGGTTCGAGTGCTAGTCTTTCGGATGAGACGAAAAACCGAGGTCCCGTGTACACTACATTGGGGTGTGCACGTTAAAGATCCCACGATTGAGAAGAGGGTCTTTCCTGGCAAAATTGTATTGACATATATAAAAATGTCCACCAAATACCCGTGTGACTTGGAATAATAGGCCGTGAAAGTATATACTCGCCTAACACGCTTGAGATTTACTGGCCGATGTGAATGCGTGATATATTGTGCAAAAAATTCCATCTCACACGGCATATTGTAAACGCCATGAGCCTCCCTCTGGGAGGGTATGTGCGTAGAAATACTCACTAATAAATAAATAAATAACCCACAAAACTTATTTCTAGAATTCGTCTATTCTCCTGATCGCCTACTAGTCGTCTATTCTCCTGATCGCCTACTAGTCGTCTTTCTCCTGATCGCCTACTAGTCGTCTTTCTCCTGATCGCCTACTAGTCGTCTTTCTCCTGATCGCCTACTTGTCGTCTTTCTCCTGATCGCCTACTAGTCGTCTTTCTCCTGATCGCCTACTAGTCGTCTTTCTCCTGATCGCCTACCAGTCGTCTTTCTCCTGATCGCCTACTAGTCGTCTTTCTCCTGATCGCCTACTAGTCGTCTTTCTCCTGATCGCCTACTAGTCGTCTATTCTCCTGATCGCCTACTAGTAGTCTTTCTCCTGATCGCCCACTAGTCGTCTTTCTCCTGATCGCCCACTAGTCGTCTTTCTCCTGATCGCCTACTAGTCGTCTTTCTCCTGATCGCCTACTAGTCGTCTATTCTCCTGATCGCCTACTAGTCGTCTTTCTCCTGATCGCCTACTAGTCGTCTTTCTCCTGATCGCCTACTAGTCGTCTTTCTCCTGATCGCCCACTAGTCGTCTTTCTCCTGATCGCCCACTAGTCGTCTTTCTCCTGATCGCCCACTAGTCGTCTTTCTCCTGATCGCCCACTAGTCGTCTTTCTCCTGATCGCCCACTAGTCGTCTTTCTCCTGATCGCCCACTAGTCGTCTTTCTCCTGATCGCCTACTAGTCGTCTTTCTCCTGATCGCCCACTAGTCGTCTTTCTCCTGATCGCCCACTAGTCGTCTTTCTCCTGATCGCCCACTAGTCGTCTTTCCCCTGCTCGCCCACTAGTCGTCTTTCTCCTGATCGCCCACTAGTCGTCTTTCCCCTGATCGCCCACTAGTCGTCTTTCTCCTGATCGCCCACTAGTCGTCTTTCCCCTGATCGCCCCCTAGTCGTCTTTCTCCTGATCGCCCACTAGTCGTCTTTCCCCTGATCGCCCACTAGTCGTCTTTCTCCTGATCGCCCACTAGTCGTCTTTCTCCTGATCGCCCACTAGTCGTCTTTCTCCTGATCGCCCACTAGTCGTCTTTCTCCTGATCGCCCACTAATCGTCTTTCCCCTGCTCGCCCACTAGTCGTCTTTCTCCTGATCGCCCACTAGTCGTCTTTCCCCTGATCGCCCACTAGTCGTCTTTCTCCTGATCGCCCACTAGTCGTCTTTCCCCTGCTCGCCCACTAGTCGTCTTTCTCCTGATCGCCCACTAGTCGTCTTTCCCCTGATCGCCCACTAGTCGTCTTTCTCCTGATCGCCCACTAGTCGTCTATTCTCCTGATCGCCTACTAGTCGTCTTTCCCCTGATCGCCTACTAGTCGTCTTTCTCCTGATCGCCTACCAGTCGTCTTTCTCCTGATCGCCTACTAGTCGTCTTTCTCCTGATCGCCTACTAGTCGTCTTTCTCCTGATCGCCTACTAGTCGTCTTTCCCCTGCATGCTTACTCTAAATACAAGAACTAAAAGAATGTTAGTAATCACGAACGAGCATTTGTTTTGAGTTCGTGTCCTAGTTGCATATTTTAAATTGGTTCATTTCATGTATTTTGAATCAAATTGTTTTAAAACCAGACGACTTCACTCGCCTTCAAGTCAGGTCGGAGATGCTGCTTGACGAAGGCGGCGAACTGCTTGACATAGTTGGCGTCGGCAAGGTGGGGTATGTTGACCCAGGGGTCGGCACCCACCCAGTTGGCGATCTGCACCACGTACTCTAGGGCTGCCCCGTTCTCTCCGGCCTGGGTGTGGTACGTCGTCAGCTTCCGTGAGTCCCATGTTGTGGGGTCAAGCTGGGGAGACAAAGGTAGATGGCAGAGAAAGAGGAGTAACATGTATGTGGTGAGACAGAAGTACAGTGTGACCCAAAAATATTCCACCCACACAAATGCTAATAACTTCTACATATTATGCAGGCTAATTAACTTCATATTTAGTATACAGTAATTTCAGCTTATGCCTGACCTTTCCACAATGTGGCAAGTTTGTAGATTTCATGGTCTGGATTTTGTGCAATTTCAAAAGTCATTTCCAAATTCGGGGATTGACTCAACAGTACGAGGTTTAAAATTGAGCGGTAGCCAAACTAACCCGATTTAAGTCCTCCAGATTGTTACCTTTGGGATTATTTGAATGACCCCACATGCCATAACCAACAGCAGACAACCGGTGACTTGAATGCAGCAATTAAAGGCAGGATGAAGGCATTTTCCATGGAGGAATGCGTTCATGTCATTGATGAATTTTACGCGCCATTCCAGAAGTGTAATCTAACAACGAAGGGGGTCCTTTTTTCCAGGCATTTGCGCTTAGAGAATATCTGTATAGTTGTTGTACACGAACTTCAGTTTGTTCACGACAATTCCACAAAGTTTCCAGACTGTAAGTAACATGTTCCGACGTTTGCCTTCTCTCCAAAACGAGTTCCAAAGTACACTTCCAAAATTGTCACTGACACCAACGCTTTCCTGTCTCGAAATTGTCCTGAACCTAAGTGTAACTGCTTTCTTCAGGTCACCGATGATCTGAGGGGGGGGGGGGTGAAGGGTTTTTTTTTTTGTATCCTCAGACATTAATAGATAATCCAAAAGGTAAAAGTCTGGAAGGGTGTCTGTTTTGGGATTTCAAAGCTAACTTAAAACAAAGCTATGACGAATACACGATTCAACCAAAAGCAATCTAACCACAAAATGTTTTCAAAAGAATAGCAAAAGAAAGGCATCCATGTCGTTCTCCTTGTCGAATTACCCCAATAATGCATAAAAGGATTATACTCTCACCACATGAAAATTAGTACTCAGGAAGCTCATGAAGCGGATCTCAGAGAATCTCTTCAACTTCTCCAGGAAGAGCGGG
Source organism: Littorina saxatilis (assembly GCF_037325665.1). Lineage (NCBI taxonomy): Eukaryota > Metazoa > Mollusca > Gastropoda > Littorinimorpha > Littorinidae > Littorina > Littorina saxatilis. The sequence continues at coordinate 54,001,192 of NC_090249.1, forward strand.
TGGAAGGGAAACCTGAGGTAGGTGTTCTCGTAACCAGGGGCTATCAGGCGGAGGTTGTGCAGAGGGTTCTTTGGGTTGGTCTCTGTGATCATGATCTCCAGGCCGTCATGGGGAAACTTGGACAGCTCGACCACTATCCGACCTGCAAGGAACCGGTGAAAATGAAACATAATTATATATGTTGAAGACAATTATAGCTATGATTATAGTGTGATCATGATCTCAAGGCCGTCATGTGGAAACTTGGACAGCTCGACCACTATCCGACCTGCAAGGAACCGGTGAAAATGAAACATAATTATATACTGTATGTTGAAGACAATTATAGCTATGATTTTAGTGTGACCGTGATCTCAAGGCCGTCATTGGGAAACTTAGACAGCTCGACAACCATCCGATCTGCAAGGAACCGGTGAAAATGAAACATAATTATTGATGTTGAAGACAATTATAGCTATGATTTTAGTGTGATCATGATCTCAAGTCCGTCATGGGGAAACTTGGACAGCTCTACCACCATCCGACCTGAGAGGAACCGGTGAAAATGAAACATAATTATATATGTTGAAGACAATTAATTATAGCTATGATTTTAGTGTGATCATGATCTCAAGGCCGTCATGGGGAAACTTGGACAGCTCGACCACCATCCGACCTGCGAGGAACCGGTGGAAATGAAACATGATTATATACGGTGAAAAAAATATAGCTATGATTTTAGTCTTTCTTTCTTTATTTGGTGTTTAACGTCGTTTTCAACCACGAAGGTTATATCGCGACGGCATGATTTTAGTGTGATCATGATCTCAAGGTCGTCATGGGCAAAGTTGGACAACTCTACCACCATCCGACCTGCGAGGAACCGGTGGGAATGAAACATGATTATAACATAGCTCGCTAGCTGCAAGTATGGTGACGAAAATTAGAATTAAAAACAAAACAAGAAAGGTATGTTATAGGAACGTCCAATTCATATGTCATCATATATTGATCTTTATAAAAACAATATTCGCATCATAATGTATGGCTGTCTTTATGCCTTATATCAAAGTAAATAAACAATAATTTGTTTTTAATTAATAAAACTTCAGACTAACGAAATCTCAAAACAACA
>NC_090249.1:54007305-54094444 GCF_037325665.1 Littorina saxatilis
TCACTGCCTTTGCCACGGGCGGTGGAGTGACGATGCTACGAGTATACGGTCTTGCTGCGTTGCGTTGCGTTCAGTTTTATTCTGTGAGTTCGACAGCTACTTGACTAAATGTTGTATTTTCGCCTTACGCGACTTGTTTTTTTTTTTACATTCGACAAATGTATTATTCTACTTGGGAGCATTACCAACATGCTACAGTCTGACTCAGTGCTGCGTGTGCAGAGTAACGATAGACTGACGGAATCCGGAAATAACTCTGCTCTATGTCATTTCCAACATGAATTCAACAAACAAGATGACCATGCTCTGAAATAGTTGTAACAGGTGTGTATGCGTTAAGAAGGAGTGAATGTATATCATGATACTCTTGCTTTTAGTGATAAGGCAAACCTATATTTTTCACAACACATACAAACCTGTCAAATGTATAATTCCAAACACCGTCTTCTTGTTTGTTAAATTCATGTTGTAGGTGACACCTATGTCGAAATAATAAGTTATTTTAGCATTCCTTCGATTCACACCCGGCACGGTTGGCCTAGTGGTAAGGCGTCCGCCCCGTGATCGGGAGGTCGTGGGTTCGAACCCCGGCCGGGTCATACCTAAGACTTTGAAATTGGCAATCTAGTGGCTGCTCCGCCTGGCGTCTGGCATTATGGGGTTAGTGCTAGGACTGGTTGGTCCGGTGTCAGAATAATGTGACTGGGTGAGACATGAAGCCTGTGCTGCGACTTCTGTCTTGTGTGTGGCGCACGTTATATGTCAAAGCAGCACTGCCCTGATATGGCCCTTCGTGGTCGGCTGGGCGTCAAGCAAACAAACAAACAAACACACTTCGATTCACAGGAAGTCGTCGCCAGAATTTTAATCTATTTGATGTGTCAGGATGTGTGATAATCTCACCTCCATGACAGTTACAGTCCCAGACACACTTGTGGTGAGATGCGGACCATTTCCAGCCTGTCCCACACTCACACGTCCCGTCTGGAAACAATTCGTTATAAATAATACGGAGTGTGGGTTGGATGAAGGAATTTAGGAAAAGAGAGAGAGAGAGAGAGAGAGAGAGAGAGAGAGAGAGAGAGAGAGAGACGTGTGCATGCGTGTACGCGCGAGTGTGTGTGTGTGAGTGTGTATGTGTGTGTGTGTGTGTGTGTCTGTTTTTGTGTCTGTCTGTCTTTCTGTGTTCTTGTATGTGTGTCTATCTCTGTCCGTCTGCCTGTCTGTCGGTCGGTCTGTCCGTATGTCTGCGTCTGCGTGTGTGTGTGATTGTGTGTGTGTGTGTGTGTGTGTGTGTGTGTGCGTGTGCGTGCGTGCGTGCATGCGTGCGTGTGTGTGTGTGTACGTGCGTGCGTGTGAATGTGTGTGTGTTTGTGTGTATGTGTCTGTTTTTGTGTCTGTCTGTCTGTCTGTCTGTCTGTCTGTCTGCATCTGTGTTCTTGTATGTGTGTCTATCTCTGTGTTTATTTCTTGCGTTTTTTTGACTTTCTGCATGACAACTTTTTCTTATGGACTAACCCAACAAGTCAAACCCTACCTGCTTTGCAGACTCCATGACCTTCACAATGACAGTCGGTGTCGCAGTTCGTTCCGGTGAATCCCTCGTAACACTGGCAACGGTTGCTATGGTAACTACCGGCCCAGTTACACTGTTGTGAGCTAAAGCACAGCCTGAAAGGACATACATTGCTTGATCTTCGCTCCCAGATTAAACTGATTGTCTGATCAACTTGGTAATTAGTTCAACCATTCTTTGATCATATAATGCATTCAGTTCAAAAGTCCATCTTGAAACTCACAATTTAGATTACATGGTTTTAATTAGAGCATACGCGGAACCACGAAACACAGTTTGGTTGTAGCAAGAAACCTTGAAGAAAATATTACGCACGTGCACATGCACATGAGTGATTTGATTTTTTTTGTTTTAAACCACAAATTAATATTTACACGGAACTAGGAATAGGAAAGTACGTGTATGAAGAAAACTAATTTGCTCACCGGTGTAACACGAAATTTTTACTCCACGAAAAATTTACTCCGGAGTAAATATTTCGTACGAAATTCTTACTCCGAGTACACTTTTCGTTCGAGAAAAGAACTCCCCAAGGCACGAAAAAATTACTCCCTCCACGAATTTTTTACTCCCCATTTTTTTTGTACTTCCAGTAAAAATCTCGTACGCACAAATGGGATGCGGGCGAAGGGATAATGCCAATAAGTGATCTCGCGCACACGAATGTTGCGCTACCCTCCTTCCACCCCTTCCACCACCAAGACTAACAGGGGACAAGGGAGTACAAATTTCGTACACCTGGCATGGGAAGTTAAATTGCTCGTGTTGGGGTGAAGTAATTTATTCGTTATTTATTCGTCAGGGGAGTAACATTTTTGTACGAAATGTTTACTCGGAACTCACCTGTCTTGGGGAGTAATTTTCTCGTGCAATGGGGGAGTGCTTTTTTCGTAAAGGGAGTAACTTTTTCGTACAAAATGTTTACTCCGGAGTAAAAATCTCGCGGGAGTACTTTTCTCGTGTTACACCGGCTCACTAACTTACTTACTTATAATTATATTCATGCACTCACTCCGTCAATACTTATGCATATCCTGTCTGTCTAGCCATTCATCCGTCCCTTTGTCTATTGATTTATTTATCATTCTGACAGTAATGAAACTCATGTAATAAAAAATATACTCACGTGAAAAAAGATAAAAGGAGCACAATATTAAAACTGAAATACTCCATATTGAAAACACGGCGTTGTCTACAAGTCAAAATCCCCATTGCCTCAATGCTTATCTTTGAGATTCCTTCATACTCTTTTACTGTTGACGGAATATTTTTCCACAATCCTTGGAATAAAAACATCTGGGTCATGGAATGAAGCCTCAGGCCGGGAGAACAATGTCATAATATTCATCACCACCCACACTATGCTGTTGACCCCATTTTGGCGACACTGACAAGTCATCTTCGTTCATGGGCTTAGACTCCCACGCGGTTCACTCATGTTTTTAGCACGAGTGGATTTTTACGTGTATGACCGTTTTTACCCCGCCATTCAGGCAGCATACGCCGATTTCGGGGGAGGCATGCTGGGTATTTTCGTGTTTCTATAACCCACCGAACTCTGACATGGATTACAGGATCTTTTCCGTGCGAACTTGGTCTTGTGCTTGCGTGTACAAAAGGAAGGGGGTTAAGTCATCAGCAGGTCTGCACATACGTTGACCTGGGAGATCGGAAAAATCTCCACTCTTCACTGACCTACCAGGCGGCAGCGACCGGGATTCGAACTCACTTGGCGACACTGACAAGTCTTCTGTCTGTCTGCCTGTCTGTCTGTCTGTCTGTCTGTCTGTCAAAGAGAGAGACAGACAGACAGACTTACAGAGACAAAAACAGAGAGAGAACAAAAACAATAACATTAACAATAACAACAACAAGTCTTTATTTAACGATGGAGATAGAATAAGCAGTAATCCAGGCTGCTTTTTACATCTGGCTCTCACCCTAAAAAGAAACTAATCTACAGTAGCTAAATGACAAACAGACAAAGAAAACAAGAAAGAGAGAGAACGAGACAGACAGACAGACAGATGGACACAGAGAGACAGAGACTAAGAGAGAAACACAGACCGACCACTGAAAAGGCACAGGCGAGATCACACCCCAAGGGAGCTAAGTCACTAACAGAAAACATACTTCACATACTTCTCTCCCATTCTTGTCTCCCCTTGTTGTCTTATTTCCTAAATTGGTTTCAAGTTGTTCTCTAAAACAAGATCCGGTGCACATTTTTACGTTGTCAGTAAAATCACGCGCTACTCCCGCGTGACGTTGGATATAATATTGACCACACAGACACACACACCCACCCCCACCCAAACTAACACACACACACACACACACACACACACACACACACCGTCACACACACACACACAGACCATATTTCTCCAGATCTCTTGGTCTTTGAATTTAAAACTAAAACCACAAAGTGTGCTGCTCTAAACCCTTTACTTCTTATACTTCCTCTGAATAAACTACTATACCCAGCCTATGTACAGCAATTTGAAGGCCACAAGTAGTGTGCACTTTTAATATGTACTCGTCGACCAGCTATCCGTTCGAAGCACTGAATATGTGACCCAAAATAGCTGTATTAAATCATGTTATCAGTACATCATGATTTGATCTTTGTTTCTTTACTTTGTCCTTGTTTCCCAATCTGAAGACACACAGTGCTGTATTTTAGTGAAACTATAATCTGCCCATGTTAGAACCATTGGCTGTACAGCGGATGCGAATTCCGGTGTAAAATACTGGAAACCTTGAATAGTGTAATATAATTATACTAATGTTGTCTCTTTTGTTCAAGGAAAGTTCAAATACTCGTACACACACGCACGCATGTACGCACGCACGCAAGAAGGTAGGTACGTACACAAGCACACTCAAGCAATCACGCGCACCCGCACATATAACACCGTCACACACACACACACACACACACACACACACACACACACACATTACACGATTCAAAACTGATGCATGAAATAAAGCAAGAAAACAACAGAACGAAGGAGGTGAGAAAAGAAGACAGGAGCAGATGAATTAAGAGAAGAAAAGGAAGGGGCAGAGGAAAAGAAAGATTCACAGTAAACAGAAGCGAACAGAGTGGGTCAAAAAGGAACAGAAAAAAAGGTTTAGATAGAACAGAAGGGAACAAAACAGACCAGCCAAGACCAGACCAGACCAGACCAGACCAGACGGGACAAGACAACAACGATGTGTAATGTTTTTAATTGTTGGAAACAAAACAGACCAGCCAAGACCAGACCAGACCAGACCAGACGGGACAAGACAACAACGATGTGTAATGTTTTTAATTGTTGGAATTGAACATCCACCCCGCACAAACATCAGCACAAGAATTAGAGCACTCCAAACTCAGACACTTCAGAGATGTCCTTTAAAACATTTATAACAGATGTAGTTTATGTCTGTGATCGCCTGACACTGCATGGCAATTTTCCTTGTTTTTATAAGGACAGTAAACTTTTGAGTCTTTTCTTTATTTGGTGTTTAACGTCGTTTTCAACCACGAAGGTTATATCGCGACGGGGGAAGGGGGGAGATGGCATAGAGCCACTTGTCAATTGTTTCTTGTTCACAAAAGCACTAATCAAACATTTTCTCCAGGGGCTTGCAACGTAGTACAATATATTACCTTACTGGGAGAATGCAAGTTTCCAGTACAAAGGACTTAACATTTCTTACATACTGCTTGACTAAAATCTTTACAAACATTGACCATATTCTATACAAGAAACACTTAACAAGGGTAAAAAGGAGAAACAGAATCCGTTAGTCGCCTCTTACGACATGCTGGGGAGCATCGGGTAAATTCTTTCTCGTCCCAACCAATATGGGACTCCCCCTAACCCGCGGGGGGTAAAACTTTTGAGTCTTGAGTCTAGAGTGATCGATGTACAGATGTGTTTTCCTTTGCTATGTAAATTGTTAGAAAAAAGCCACTGGTATGAACCTTGTGTATGACACAGCAAGCCATGTAGTATTCTCTATATTTATATTCTTTTCACTTCCAACATTATCGATTCAACGCGTTATTTGTTACAACTGCAACTTTTCCGCGACGGAGTAACTTTGAGTGCTGCCAGAAGTGATGATGTTATGTTACATATCCGCTTCTCTCAGAGTCGATGGCAAGTATCATTCATAGAACGTCATGAACGCAATGGAAATTCACGTCACATTTCAGTCGATTCCAGCGTCATTGGCAAAGCGCGTCATAGATGCGTAATTTTCTTTGACCTTGAAGATGGCGAGCAACATCACGTCTATCTATCTATCTATAGAAGCGTGTCATTTTAATCTTTACACGAAATTTGAACCAAATATAATCACATAATTATGTGTCACCGCCACAGAAGATAGAAATATGATGTCTCGCGTGCGTCATTTCCAACGACGATGGCAATATTACGTCACAAATGCGTCATTTCTGTGATAGAGTTGGTGTGGGCTAGGGTGAGTGAGGCGTCACTGTAACCCTCGTGGATGCCGGAATCAAACGATTCTGGATCCGCGAAGTCTTTTTTCACTCTCTCCTCCGCTCCCACCCTCTGCTTCTGTTTGTCAGATATTGCCTGATGACGCAGAGATTCGTGAAGGTTCTGCTGATGTTGATGATGACGCAGAGGTTCGTGGTGACGCTGATGTTCGTGATGGTGCTGCGTGTCATTATGACGCAGAGATTCGAGAAGATTTTGCTGCGTGTCGTGATGACGCAGAGGTTGGTGAAGGTTTTGCTGTGTGTCATGATGACGCAGAGATTCGTGGTGACGCTGATGATCGTGCACGTCAAGAAGATGTTTGTGCTGTGGATGTCCCTGACCCGTCACAGGCAAAGTCCTGAGAGAACCGTGACGGCGGGCGGCGTATCTGTTGAACGTCCCGCTAAAGTCCTCCTCATCGCACACAGACAGGCGATTGTGGTCGCCTGCGTGCAGCGACAGCGAGGAGATGCCAGGGTACTTTGGGGGCAGGTCTCCGCTCTCTCGCCACCAGCCCAATGACGCGTCAGATGACGTAAAGCTGGCCAGGCTGCTGGAGTCGACGTCACCGGATGACGCCATGGAGGTGCGAGACCAGCAGTAACGACGTCGCCACTTGAGCTCCTCGATCTCCTCGTTCAGCGTCAGCAGCTGCTTCATCAGCGACAGGTCCTGCTCCATCAGCGATGTCTGCAACACAAAAAGAAATGCCGGTGTATCAACATGCCTCTCTTTATTTGACATTTCTAACAAGGGTTTTAGTACTTTTTTATATTTAGTCACGTTTTGACTAAATATTTTAACATCGAGGGGGAATCGAAACGAGGGTCGTGGTGTATGTGCGTGTGTGCGTGTGTGCGTGTGTGTGTGTGTCTGTGTGTGTGTGTAGAGCGATTCAGACTAAACTACTGGACCGATCTTTATGAAATTTGACATGAGAGTTCCTGGGTATGAAATCCCCGAACGTTTTTTTCATTTTTTTGATAAATGTCTTTGATGACGTCATATCCGGCTTTTCGTGAAAGTTGAGGCGGCACTGTCACGCCCTCATTTTTCAACCAAATTGGTTGAAATTTTGGTCAAGTAATCTTCGACGAAGCCCGGACTTCGGTATTGCATTTCAGCTTGGTGGCTTAAAAATTAATTAATGACTTTGGTCATTAAAAATCTGAAAATTGTAAAAAAAAAATAAAAATGTATAAAACGATCCAAATTTACGTTTATCTTATTCTCCATCATTTGCTGATTCCAAAAACATATAAATATGTTATATTCGGATTAAAAACAAGCTCTGAAAATTAAATATATAAAAATTATTATCAAAATTAAATTGTCCAAATCAATTTAAAAACACTTTCATCTTATTCCTTGTCGGTTCCTGATTCCAAAAACATATAGATATGATATGTTTGGATTAAAAACACGCTCAGAAAGTTAAAACAAAGAGAGGTACAGAAAAGCGTGCTATCCTTCTTAGCGCAACTACTACCCCGCTCTTCTTGTCAATTTCACTGCCTTTGCCATGAGCGGTGGACTGACGATGCTACGAGTATACGGTCTTGCTGAGAAATGGCATTGCGTTCAGTTTCATTCTGTGAGTTCGACAGCTACTTGACTAAATATTGTATTTTCGCCTTACGCGACTTGTTGTTACCTTTGACAGCACATGAAAAAGTAATTCCGATGTGTATGTAAATATGTAACCACACTTAGTATAAACTTAGCTTGTTGTGTGGTCCCAATTGTTTGTGTTGTACAAAAATGCCACCCCATGTTTTCGGAATAAAATCTAGTTTGAAACCAACATCTCTCTCTCTCTCTGTGTCTCTCTCTCTCTCTCTCTCTCTCTCTCTCTCTCCCAACCCCTCTCCCACTCCTTCCACCCTCTCTCTTTCCGTCTGCCCCGCCTCTCCCTCTCTCTCTTACACCCTCTCTCTCTTTATCCAACCTCTCTCTCCCCCCCTCTCTACCCCCCCTCACTCTCTCTCTTTCTCTCTACCTCCCCCACCCACCCTCTCTCTCTATCTGTCTGTCCCACACACACACACACACACACACACACACACACACACACACACACACATAGTTCAATCACATTCAGACAAGAAATACACGGTGTTTTTTTTTATATAGATCAGTGGGTAAACCGTCCTTGTCCCCATCCTGAACTCAGGTCAAAAATGAGTTACTTCCCTTCGGGTCTCATTCTCTGACAGGATGCCTTTGTTTTCCTTGTCTGGAGAGGAAATCGATTTTTTACATATTTAGATCTTTTCGTAATGTGTTATGGATATAAGCAGATTCGCGATCGTCGATAATGATTTTTCATGGTGTTGTGCATTTTTTAAATAACAAAAGGAATTGATATGTAAGACAGTTTCAAGCGAGCTATCTTTCGCGGATGTATTTACTGTGCAAACAATACAATACAATACAATACAATACAATAACTTTATTAATCTCTAAAAGAGAAATTACATTGCTGAGCGTTTGTGTCCGTAATAATAACAACTCTAAAGTGTCACGTGATAATCAACTTTGGCTTCGGCGCGCGCCGGAACAGACGATTTTGTCTGTAACCAGTTGAGAGTGATGCAACCATATAATTATCACGGTCTCCTTCCGACAGCAGTCTCAAAATGTCGACTTGTTTTGACCTTAGAACGATGTCTTTCTCATAACTATGAAGAACAGAACGGAGATCACTGTCGAAGTCGGCCAATCTGCAATCATTTTCGTCTCGCGAACACTGATCTCAAATTTAGATCAGTGCTCGCGAAAAACGTATGGGAGATAACTCTGTATTCTTGTTTTGATAGATTCGCGCAATAATTTAGCATGCTGTCAGGGAGAAACTGGCGATAGCCGTGGACCGATGATTATCAGAATGTCCTTGTCCCATGCTGCAAGATCATGTACGCTCCTCAACCGACAAACCCCCTCCCCCTCCCACCACCACCACCACCACCACCACCACCGACTCATTATATGAACCAACTCACCATTTCTTGGTGCAGCGTGGCCATAGCCACATCGATGGAGCTCTTCTTGCGCGAGTTGTCGTTCTTGTCACTGGTGTCTCGCTCACCATCGTCACCCCTCTCAAGAGCGGTTGTCTCCCCTGCGTGACCGGAAACACGTGACTGGGAAGGCTCCCAGCGTTCCCGGAGCGCCCTAGCGGACTGTAGCCTAGCCTGGTAGAAGGCTCGGCATGCGTTGTTTAGGTCGATGGGATCTGATCGGTACACGGGCCCGGGGCAAGCTGCTTTCCGCAGGGCAGCCACCAGGCGGGCGTTGGACAGGTCAATCGGGTCTGTGGGGTCCGGTCCGGGACAAGCTGCCCTCCGCAGGGCAGCCACCAGCCGGGCTTCGTTGCTCATGCCACGTGACTCAGTGTAGGGGTTAGGGTAATACTTGTGTCACTGGCTTTCTGCAAAAAGACAAAATCAATTAATCAATCAATTAATCAATGTATGAATGAATGCATCGATAGATAGATAGATAGATAGATAGATAGATAGATAGATAGATAGATACACAGATACATACATAGATACATACATAGATACAATATAAATAGATACATAGATAAATAAATTGCTAAGTAAATCAGTACATAATGAATAAACAAAAGAATGTGACATGGACCAATGCAAGTTCATTGCCTTGTTTCCTATAAAATGGGTATACAAAACAATCTGGACTTGTCTATGTAGTAGCTTTCTCCCTATTAAACCAACCAGAGTCACGAAAGCAAAAGCGACACACGCACGCAAACAGAGGGAGAGAGGTAGAGAACTTTTGAACTTTGAACTTTATTTATTTATCGAGGGTAACAGAATAAGCAAAGTATACATGCTTTTTTTCATCCGGCCCTCGCCCATTGAGGGTAACTCGATTAATAACAAGAAAAAAATAGAAGTTAAGTTAATTACAATTCAATTTATACAATTAACATGTCAACAAATTAAAAAGACATTTCAAAGTGCATTATGAATATCAAGCAATGATGTAATATTATCACATAATCATTTATTTGCTTGTTTCCAAGAGAAACAGCATGTACAGTTCCATGAAGGAAGTTTCACTGAATTGCATTTTAATTAAATCAGGAATGGAGTTCAACAATAAGGCGCCAGAATAAGAAAGACTTGATTTGTAAAGGTCAATTCTAGGGGTTCGGGTAATTAATTTGTTTAGTTTTCTTGAATTATTCAGTTTGAAATTTGAGGCAATGAATGTAGGTGCATTCCCTGACATGATTCTATGCATCATTGCACCTTTGTTACAGGTAAATCTTAATTTGATAGGAAGAATCTTTAATTTTTTATAATCAGGCGTAGAGAGAGATATATTTTTAAAAATAATTAATTTAACAGCTCGTCTATGTAAAGAGCATAAGTGTTTCAAAGTGTTTGCACTTGCAGAGTCCCACACTGTGGACGCATAATCAATAGTTGATTGAATATATGCCTGAAAAAACAGTTTCCGTGTGCGGAGGTCTAGAAAGTGTTTAATTTTTGATAACTGATATATGTTTTTAGAAGTATTTGTACAAAGTGTATCTAAATGTTTTGACCAAGACAGAATATTATCAATGGTTATGCCCAAGACTTTATGGTTATCAACTTCAATAAAAGAGAGAGAGAGAGAGAGAGAGAGAGAGAGAGAGAGAGAGAGAGAGAGAGAGAGAGAGAGAGAGAGAGAGAGAGAGAGAGAGAGAGAGAGAGAGAGATCAAATCAAATCAAATCAAATTTTATTTTTTGAAGGTTGTGGCATAAGCAATACAACGAGCTTTTTTTCAACCAGGCCTCGCCCTGAGAGGGGACTAATCTAATCACATATTTACACGGATATTCACGTAGAAAAAAAGGTAGAGAAAAACAACATATGAATATTTACACATTACAATATATTATACACAAAATATTAAGCGTCGTATATGTAACGTAGTGAAAACAATGCTGAATACACATGCATGAGTAAATGTGTTATTAAAGTTTTGAGTGTTTTTGTGTGGATATAATGAACACTGATGCTTTGGACAAATGAAAATAAAACTAAACGAAGTCTTCCATCACTGTGATTTTTCGTAATTTAACATTAAATACAGTGAAAGGTGTTTTTTGAAAGTATTGAGACTCATTGGGACTCTCACAAATTCCGGGAGAGAATTCAACAGGACACTACCAGAATAGGCTAAACTTGACTTAAAGAGATCTAGCTAACCTTGGAATAGGGACGTTAAACTTTCGGTTTGGTTTGACTTAAAAGTTTGCAACGAAAGTACGTGGTGCACGGCCGGAAAGTATTTTGTGAAGGAGCACGCCTTCATTTAATTTAAATCGTTCTCTTAATGGAAGAATCTTAAGTTCCTTATGATCATCAAATACAAGACTGGATTGTTTCAGTAAAATTAGTTTCAGCGCTCGCCTATGTAAACTATACAATGGTTTTAAAATATTAGCACTGGCGGAGTCCCAGATGGTCGAACAATAATCCGTGATGGTTTGTATATGCGTTAAAGTATAATAACCTTGAGTGCTGATCTAGAAAGTGTTTAATTCTGTTTAACTGATATATTTTTCTCGACATTGTTTTACACAACGACCGAACATGATGGGCCCAAGACAAATTATTATTAAGAGAGAGAGAGAGAGAGAGAGAGAGAGAGAGAGAGAGAGAGAGACAGAGACAGACAGACAGAGACAGAGAGAGACAGAGGGAGAGAGAGAAAGAGGGAGAGAGAGAGAGGGAGAGAGGGAGACAAAGAGAGACACAGACAGAGACAGAGAGACAGAGAGAGAGGGAGAGAGAGAGAGAGAGAGAGAGAGACAGACAGAGACACAGACAGACAGACAGAGAGACAGACAGCCAGACAGACAGACAGAGAAAGAGGAGGAGAAAGGGGGAAAGAGAGAGACACACATATACAGGGCACCATGACCGTGCTGATTGTTGAAGGTCACAATACTTCGGCACGTACACTAGAGAGGCTTCGTTCAACAGCTCCCACCATCGCTACATTTCAACGACTGCGAGCACAGCAAAAACGGAAAAGCAGGCAAGGGGGAGGGGGGTATTTTGGCTGACTGACACAGTGTGTCTCAATAAAACACGCAGTACTGATTCGTCTTGCCACTCAAACCGGTTTGGGCTTTACTGTGCACAAAGACATTAATTACAGTTGTCCTTTTTGTGTCGGTTTGCTTTTCGACTTCCTCTTTCTCTCTCTTTATTCATTTCATGTTTTCCTGTCGACACACCTGCTGTCAATCCTAAGTATGAGTTGCAGACGCGCGGTTCATCATTGTTCTGTCATTTCCTGCTGCATAAATTATAGATGCTGATGACAGGTGCTTTGAAGATTCTGCCATTTTTTTGTCGGTCCACAACCGAGTGAGGCCGCGTGCGTTGGCATGTTACTTTGCGGACGTGTGCAGATAAAAAGTACACACACACATACACATACACATACACACACACACACACACGCACACACACGCATACACATACACATACACACACACACACACACGCACACACACGCACACACACACATAAGCCTACTAAATCTGTGCATGAAAATAACTCAAGTTGATGCACCAACGCTACCAAATAATTCACACCTTAAATAACGTGATGCACCACCGCTACAATCTGATTCATACCTAAAAATAACTTGATGCACCAACGCTACCATTTGATTCACACCTTAAATCACTTGATGCACCAACGATACCATGAGATTCACACCTAAAATAACTTGATGCACCAACGCTACCATGAGATTCACACCTAGTAAAATAACTTGATGCACCAACGCTACCATTATCATTCACACCTGAAATAACTTGATGCACCAACCCTACCATTATCATTCACACCTAAAATAACTTGATGCACCAACGCTACCATGAGATTCACACCTAAAATAACTTGATGCACCAACGCTACCATGAGATTCACACCTAAAATAACTTGATGCACCAACGCTACCATGAGATTCACACCTAAAATAACTCGATGCACCAACCCTACCATTTGATTCACACCTAAAATAACTTGATGCACCAACGCTACCATTTGATTCACACCTAAAATAACTTGATGCACCAACGCTACCATTTGATTCACACCTGAAATAACTTGATGCACCAACGCAATAGTGACACGTGTCTATCAATCCTCGCAAGTGTCAACAGAAGCGATCACTTACATGCGTCAGTTATGGTACACATACATACTCTGGTCGCAAATGTCAACAGAAGCGATCACTTACATGCGTCAGTTATGGTACACATACATACTCTGGTCGCAAATGTCAACAGAAGCGATCACTTACATGCGTCATTTATGGTACACATAGTTACATACTCTGGTCGCAAGTGTCAACAGAAACGATCACTTACATGCGTCAGTTATGGTACACATACACACTCTGGTCGCAAATGTCAACAGAAGCGTACACAGTAACAAACTGTGACATGCATCTGGGCAGTCTCGTTTCACAAGGTAAACAAGTGCAAACTTCACTCAAAACTCGAGCGAGGAGTGTGTCGTTTCTCAAGGTAAATCAGCAAAACTTACGCGAGAACTGCCTCGTTTCTCAAGGTAAACAAGTGCACACTTCACTCAAAACTGGAGCTAGGACTGTCTCGTTTCACAAGGTAAATCATTGTACACTTACCTCAAACGAAGTGGATTCACAGCGCGCGGCGCGTTGTGCAGCGTTGCGATTTACAACGCGCGGCGCTACGACTGAGGAGCGCTGCGATTCACGACGCGCGATGTATTCTGCTGTTACATTTTCTTCACAATCGCAAAGTTTACAACAGCTATGTACATCTATCTGATCTATTTGAGAAATAAAACTCAATAAAACGAAAAACAGAGCTCCATTGTCTCTTTCTCTCTCACTCTTTCAACTGAGTTCACCATATATCGCTGCGCCGATGTAACTTCCGGCCTTGAATACTTGGCAGTCATATCACTACATATCATTGCAATGGCTTCTACTATATAGAAAGCAGCTGAGTTTTTCAGAAATGGGGGGTCCTTAACGTCCTCACAGGAAATTTTCCTTTTAGGGACATGAGTTGGTGATACGCTGTGAGTTTTTAAGCTGGGATGACGTTTTTAAACAAGTATCCGAGTACAGTGCCGCAGAACCGCTGTTAATCGGTGTAACACCAGTTAACACTTCAGCAGCCATTTTGGAATTCGCGCATGCGCAGATCGTTTTTTTCGTGGGTTTTTTCCCCGGTTGATTAGAACGCGTATATTCAGTCTGCAGAAAGTGCAATTTTGTAGTCTTGCAGCCCTGAAGTTGCTTTTGAGTGTCCAAAGAAAGAGTGTAAAGGTTCTAAGGATTACATCGGGCACACAAATACGCGATTTTTCTTGTTTTTCTGGTTGATTTGAACGCATGCGCAGATCGTTTTTTTCGAGTGTTTGTTTTTTCTCCTCTTTCGGGTTCCTTCTTCGTTCCATGTGAGCGCTGGAACTGTTAACTGGTGTATAGATTCACTTGAGATAATATAATAGAGGTAGGTGCAATCAATTGTTGTTAAAAATGTTGCTGATAATCATACATGTACAAAAATAAAGCGCGTCAACAATCTGCGCTGGTGAGAGCAATAGATGCGCTCTGGGAATCGCTGCGCTGCACAGCGCGCCGCGCTCTGTGAATCGCTTGCCGACCTCAAAACTCGATCGACGACTGTCTCGTTTGACGAGGTAAACAAGTGCACACTTACCCCAAAACTCGAGCGAATGTTTCGTAAATCACAGAGTTGGGGCATAAAACAGTCGTCGGTACGTCGCCCTAAAGCGTGGCTCTGGGTGGTCTCACGCAAACACTGAGATGAGATGTTTTCCCAGATCTGTGACGGTTATGGTCTTTGTAATACACACTGCTTTGCACGCAACACGCATGCGACAAGAGATGAATGTTGCTCTGCAGCTAGTGTTGTCGCGCGACTTGCATGACACCCCGCTCGCTGGCCTTCAGGTTAAACAGGCAATTAACACGCCGTATAAACGGTTGCACCGACTGAAAGCCGCGGGATCGGTTGCATCGACTAAAAGCCGCGGGATCAGGACAAGCGAGGTGAGTTTCTCCACAAAATTACAAATCTCTTCTCTTAATTAGTAGATTATCACATAACTTTTGTTTACACTTTGAACTTAGGTGTTGTTTTATCACATCATCGATTTTTTTCATTGATTGCATTTACGTGGGAATGTTGAACTGTGATTATTTACACTTGTTCAAGCGCATTTTTGTAAATTTTGACTTTCAACCTTCACCACTAAAAATCAAGCTTTCGGACAAAGCTACAGACAATTAAAATGTAATCAATGATTATTTATTGACCATTGGGTTAAATTTTATTAGCTAATGTTACATAGTTACTTCATATTTTACGGATATGCAAGGACACTAAACAGTTTGACGGTTGCACACCACGGAAAATCCTTGTACAGACCGGTTGTGCGCCACGGTAGTCATCGGTTGTGCGCCGTGGAAGTAATTGAAAGTTGAAAAGGTTTACTTTAAGGCTGAAAACTCGCTTCTGAACATTGTACAACAAACATCATGCCATGTAATGGTGTACAGTGGCCAGCAAAAGTATCGCACCAAATGGGAAGAACGGAAATGACTAAAATTGCTTTGAACGAATCGGGAAATTACCTCACATTTTAACGGTCCTAATTAGATATGTAAGAACTCTTCATTTGCTAACAGATTTGGTATCACAAGAAAGAGGGGACTTTCGTCTTTACTATGTTAAAAATTCATGATTGTAGTATACTTGATTGTATTAAAAAGACCGTTTGAAAAGTGTCTAAATTGTCAGACCTTTCCTCTCTTGCTATGTGGTGCAATACTTTTGCCGGCCACTGACCCGGATAGTGTACAGTCCCAATAGTTTCATGGAGACACGCACTTTTTTTTAGGATGGTACTCGCACTCTGATATTTCTAATTTTCTATGGCAGATGGAGTCCGGCCTTTGAAATCACCTGTCCACTGCATAAACCATGGATGCGAATCAGCCCTGCTTCATGTGCTGGTATTGTTCTGAAAAATGTGAAGAATTCATCACCGCTATCGATCATGCTTTACACCCCACTGAAAATGTGAAGCTTCGCATTCTTCGGCTTGACGATAAAGCCGGGGTATTCAGATATTGTTCAAAAGACTTCGAAGTAATTCCAAAGACAGTAGCAGAGGGATACCACATTGTTGGCCATAAGAATGAAACTATCACAATAGAATGCAAAGCCGACGAATGCAAAACTGGCGAATGCAAAGCGGACGAGAACAAAACGGACGAACCAGCATCAAATTCGGACAGTGATGAATCAACTGGGGTTTCTCGTCATGGGTATGCATGTGCTGACTCAGCAGTCGGGCACAAGCAAAACTCTTGCCGCATTTGCTGCAGACAAGAAGTCTTGGTTTTGTCTTACAATTGTGGCGTGTGAGGTTCCGTTTGCTTTGGAAATACTTGTTGCATTTTTTGCATCTGTGTGGCTTTATGCCTTGATGACCAATATAGTGGCTGTGAAATTCAGTAATGTTCATGAAAGCTTTATCACATACCCCGCACGTGTATCTTGATCCCGTTTGAAAGCCGTGTTCTTGTCTCCTGTGTTCTGTTAGACCAGAAGCATATTTGTAACTTTTGCCACACTCTTGACACAGATGACGCTTGCCTAAACGCCCAGACGGCTTTGATGGTGTTGATGTCCTTGTGGGTGGACCTATGGTCTGAGCTTGCCCTTGTGAAAGAACAGCGTCCACAGCTTCCACCATCTCTTCGCTAACATCAAGATAGCTATCCGTCGTGATACCAGAGATCTCCATTCTGCAACCTCTCTGCCGGGATCGGTGGTACCCCCCGCGGGTTAGGGGGAGTCCCATATTGGTTGGGACTAGAAAGAATTTACCCGATGCTACCCAGCATGTCGTAAGAGGCGACTAACGGTTCTGTTTCTTCTCTTCTTTTGTCTTATTTCTGCCTTACCAGTCCTTTCACCTATATTTCCTTCCAAGAAAACTCTCCCTACTATTCCCTGCAGTTTTCCAATTCTTTTCTTGTTGTCTTATTTCTACCTGACTGGATCCATCACCTTTATTTCACTTACCAAAAGTCTTCTTTTCCACATCCTTATTTCTCTGCACCCCGCATGTCGTATGAGGCGACTAACGGATTCTGTTTCTCCTTTTACCCTTGTTAAGTGGTTCTTGTATAGAATATAGTCAATGTTTGTAAAGATTTTAGTCAAGCAGTATGTAAGAAATGTTTAGTCCTTTGTACTGGAAACTTGCATTCTCCCAGTAAGGTCATATATTGTACTACGTTGCAAGCCCCTGGAGCAATTTTTTGATTAGTGCTTTTGTGAACAAGAACACACCGGTGACACTGTGACGGTTCCCCTACGCTTTGTGTTCGGTGCCCTGACCCTTTGTGTTCGGTTCCCACTCGGTTCCCACACGCCAAAATTCGCGGACAAAACATCCATTTATGGTAGTATTACGCAATGTTGCTCTCTGAGAATGGTCTTGTTAGATCTGTGAGTGTTTACACTACATGCCTAGGTGCTGTTGGATTGAAGGTTTTTGATATTTTAGCCGTTATTAGGTAGAATGCCTTCCACTTTACTGCAAAACTGCATAATTCGTAGCATCGGCAAGAAATATCCTACCAAAAAATGCCTGCTTGGAACTGTCGTTGGTCCAGCAAAAAGTTCAACATGTCTGTAGCAGACAGCCCAAGTTTCAAGATTGTAGGGCCATCCAAACAGCCGTAATAATAAAAACAACAAAAGTAGTCAGTGAAATTGGCTGTGTTCGGTCCCCACACACTTTTGTGACGTAGGCGTGACGGTTCCCATAATTCATTGTGTCGGTCCCCACTTTCTGTGTCGGACCCCACTTTCGACCTAATTTCTCTGTGACGGACCCCACAACCAGCCTATTTTGTGTCGGTCCCCACACCTTCTTGGATTTATGACTTGCCGGTTACTTGTATCATTGTATTCATTGAATCTAATTGTCTCGGAGTTATTTTTCAGCAAAAACCGGCAAGGCAGCACCTTTTGTGATACCAAGTAAGTCAGATGACATCAGTATGTGTGTGTGTGTGTGTGTGTGTGTGTGTGTGTGTGTGTGTATGTGTGAGAGAGAGAGAGAGAGAGAGAGAGTGAGAGAGAGAGAGAGAGAGAGAGATTGACACCTTTCCAGATCACTCCGGTTATGCGACACTACCGCGAGCGTCACTACCGCGTGTCACACTACGGCGAGTACGACACTACCGCGTGTAACACTACCGCGTGTCACACTACCGCGAGTACGACACTACCGCGAGTATAACACTGCCGCGTGTCACACTACCGCGCGTACCACAACCGCGAGTACCATAACCGTAGAGAGAACGCATGCAAACTTACTTCTTGTGAGTTTGTGTTCTAACGGCTTTGATTGGAAGCAACCCATTCTATATGTAGTCTGATAGTGTGTTCTGATCGTTTTGAGTTCTTGGTTAGCATGACAAACATTGAATTAGTGTTCAGAGAACAGACCAGGCCTTTTTGTTTTATATTTCAAGGAAACATTTCAACCTTTGCCTTCAGCCATGGAAGTCATAAAATGACACGCGGTAATGTTATACTCGCGGTAGTGTGACACGCGGTAGTGTTATACTCGCGGTAGTGTCGTACTCGCGGTAGTGTCGTACTCGCGGTAAGTTCTGTTTCCGTACCCGCGACAGCGGCAGCGACAAAAGAAAACGCGCGCAAACGCGTGACGTGTTTCCGTACTTGCGTTTTAAACATGCGGTAAAATCTGTAAACTCCCGCGTTGCCGCGCGACAACGCGAAAAAATCGCTCCAGGACCCTTTCAAAAAAATCGCGTCGCTTGCCGCTTGTCGCGCCGCTAACGCGTCGCGCGTGTGGAAACACTCCTGGTCATTATGGGGGCGAGGACGCCCCCATTCTATACGGATAGTTTCGAGGTTGACCATGGGCAGCGCCATTTTGTTGTGAAATACGTCATCAGTTTGTGTACACAGGAAGTTGTGACATCCGTCACCCTATGGGAGGGGTGACGTCAAAATTGTTCATCTGTAGAAAGTTGTGAAATCCGTCACCCTATGGGAGGGGTGACGTCAAAATTGGTCATCACAGAGTTTGTGTAACACAGGAAGTTGTGAAATACGTCACCCTATGGGAGGGGTGACGTCAAAATTGTTCAACAAAAACATGATATGTCGCTTTGTGCAGGGTCAACTGCAACAAACTCAAACCGAGCCATTCATACCTAGCTGTATTTGAGTGACTTATATACCCGACATTTTTATTTCTTATTTTTAGCACAGGTGTAGGAAAAATCATGAACCAAAATGTTATTTATTTTCTAATTTAACATTTTTTTTACAAATATGACCATGGTCTTTTAAACATACAGTGACATTAAACATTGTTATGTTAAAAAAAAGAAAAAAGAAAAAAAGCTTTTGTGCACAAATCAGAAAATACATTGTACATTTTACCTACAGGCCAAACCGTGAGTGTCTGTGGCAAAGCCCGACCCAGGAAATTGCACTGATCTAAATTGTCAAGAACAGGCGCTTGCATTTGGATGTGTCCAATGATAGTAGGTTTGGTTGTGATCAATCAGAATAATGTAGGAATAAAAATGTATGACAGTTTAGTATGATGACATGTAATTCACATATGCTGAAATATGATATTATACATCATGTAATATTATTATGGCTGTTGCCATGACCATGAAACCCAACAAAGGTTTAATGTAATGTAATTCAAAATACCAAAACCGAGCACCTATTAATCTCGTCTTTGCGCGTGAAGATTGAGGCCGTCTGCCAGTAGCGGTTAGGTCATACAGTGGAACCCCTCTCTAGCGACCTTTAAAATGTTGACAAAAATCGGTCCTTGTGGAGGGGGGTCCTTACAGAGGGAGGGGGGCGGAGTCAGGGGGCCACAAAGAAAGTCAGATTTAAAAAAAAAAGAAAACAGAGAAGTTTGAGTTGCTGACGACCGTTCCCTCTGAAAGCAAACTGCTTCGATTTCATGTTTGTCCTTGGTGTCCACCAGTTCTGGTGCATGTACTACCCTGGCCAAGTTTCCTCTCAAGACATCAAAGAGACCGCCCCAGTATACTCTACAGCCTCTGGGCGAACCACCTCTCATAGCTAAAACTGGGTCAATGACCCCTGGGAAGAAGGTCAGTGTCTATAAAATTTTACTCCTAGGCCTGCGGCCAGGGGGGGGGGAGTATACCGGTACCATTTGAGAATCAGACCAAATGAGAATTGAACCATTTGAGAACATCCTTTTTTTTCAATCACTACATCGAAGGCCTGCGGCCCGGGGTTCACATGGGTTGGTTTGTTTGTTTGTTTCAAACCCACACCCATATACACACATTTCCCATTTAAACCATTTGTCGGCCCCCTGTCGATATTTATCGACTAAGTTCCTTGTTTTCTATGTGCTTGATTTTCGTCGCACCGCTGGAAAAACGCTATCGCGGGTACGGAAACACAACTTTAGTGTGAGACGCGGTAGTGGTACTCGCGGTAGTGACGCTCGCGGTAGTGACCAGCACCCGATCACTCCACATAAACGCTGGTTCTGGTTGCATTGTGCCGCTGACATACAGCTAATAGGATTTTTACACCCCCGGTATAGGGGTGTGTATAGGTTTCACTCGATGTGTTTGTGTTCGCAAGTAGATCTCAAGAATGAAAGGACCGATCGTCACCAAACTTGGTGAACAGGTTCTATACATTCCTGAGACGGTCCTTACAAAAATTGGGACCAGTCAAACACACGGTTAGGGAGTTATTGGTGGATTAAAATTATACAAGGCCTGGTATAGACGGACACCCCCGTTGGTCAAAGGGAAATAACCATTCTCACTGCCACCAACTGAGAAGGTTATTTCCCTTTGACGGGGGTGTAGTTCCTATCGGAGGAATTTCTTGTTTTAATCCTTTTGTGGTATTGCTGATGATGCTGAACATGTATTTTACTAGTTTACCAATATGTATCTTTGACCCTGATAGCCTACGAAAACGGAGCAATCATGGCCCAACATTGGCCCAATGCTGAATTTATTGGCGCGGTGTTGAGCCTTAGTCGGGCCGTTGTCGTAGGCTGTCAGGATTTATGTAGCCTTGTTCCATTGTATTCTGACTGTCATAAAGTAATTAATTTTAAGAGAAAGCAGTCATGAACACAAGGAGCTGGGAAAAGTTGCCTCTTACAACAAGCGTGGATAAAGACACATACTTGACACAGGCAAGTACTCTTTTTTTTTTTTTCAATCACCACTAGAAGTCCCTGGGCAGCATTTTGCTCTGAAAACTGAATCTCACATACGACAGGTGGATCTTTTATTTTAAAAATGTGCCAAATTGCATATCTCCAAGGCCTTAAGACTAAGAGTAGATATTGGGAAGGCCAGTTCAAGAAGGTGTGGGTGGATCAACACATAATTTGCTGGTATACTGGGAACCGTCCCAGAGATAAATAATGTTATATATTATTTGTGGCATAAACTAATAAAGTTAGTCTCTCTCTCTCTCTCTCTCTCTCTCTCTCTCTCTCTCTCTCTCTCTCTCTCTCTCTCTCTCTCTCTCTCTCTCACACACACATACACACACATACTGATGTCATCTGACTTACTTGGTATCACAAAAGGTGCTGCCTTGCCGGTTTTTGCTGAAAAATAACTCCGAGACAATTAGATTCAATGAATACAATGATACAAGTAACCGGCAAGTCATAAATCCAAGAAGGTGTGGGGACCGACACAAAATAGGCTGGTTGTGGGGTCCGTCACAGAGAAATTAGGTCGAAAGTGGGGTCCGACACAGAAAGTGGGGACCGACACAATGAATTATGGGAACCGTCACGCCTACGTCACAAAAGTGTGTGGGGACCGAACACAGCCAATTTCACTGACTACTTTTGTTGTTTTTATTATTACGGCTGTTTGGATGGCCCTACAATCTTGAAACTTGGGCTGTCTGCTACAGACATGTTGAACTTTTTGCTGGACCAACGACAGTTCCAAGCAGGCATTTTTTGGTAGGATATTTCTTGCCGATGCTACGAATTATGCAGTTTTGCAGTAAAGTGGAAGGCATTCTACATAATAACGGCTAAAATATCAAAAACCTTCAATCCAACAGCACCTAGGCATGTAGTGTAAACACTCACAGATCTAACAAGACCATTCTCAGAGAGCAACATTGCGTAATACTACCATAAATGGATGTTTTGTCCGCGAATTTTGGCGTGTGGGAACCGAGTGGGAACCGAACACAAAGGGTCAGGGCACCGGACACAAAGCGTAGGGGAACCGTCACAGTGTCACCGGTGTGAAGAAACACTTAACAAGTGGCTCTATCCCATCTCCCCCCCCCCCCTTCCCCTATCCCATCTCCCCCCTTTCCCTCGTCGCGATATAACCTTCGTGGTTGAAAACGACGTTAAACACCAAATAAAGAAGAAAAGGGATCGGTGGGGGGTGGTAGCCCGCTATCGTGGGGGTTGGGGGTTGCAGAGAAGCAAAATTTGGAGTTATCGGATCGTACAAAAACGCACAGAACATCGGCAATAAAGGTGGTGGGGGACTATAACAACATAACAAAACAAGAGCTGAGACATTCACCAAATATAACTTGATATTACTGGCAAATTTAGAAGGACAATGTCCCATGGTGCACAACCGCTGGCAATCAAATATTGTCGCGACGTGCAACCATGCTCTTCCGTGGTGTGCAACCGTCAAACGTTTGGTGTCTTTACATATCCGTAAAATATGAAGTAACCATGTAACATTAGCTAATAAAATTTAACCCAATGGTCAATAAATAATCATTGATTACATCTTAATTGTCTGTAGGTTTGTCCGAAAGCTTGATTTTTGGTGGTGAAGGTTGAAAGTCAAAATTTACAAAAATGCGCTTTAACAAGTGTAAATAATCACAGTTCAACATTCACACGTAAATGCAATCAATGAAAAAAATCGATGATGTGATGCTACAATACCTAAGTTCAAAGTGTAAACAAAAGTTATATGATAATCTACTAATTAAGAGAAGAGATTTGTAATTTTGTGGAGAAACTCACCTCGCTTGTCCTGATCCCGCGGCTTTCAGTCGGTGCAACCGTTTATACGGCGTGATTAAGGCAGAAGGGGTCTAATTCGACCAAAAGCGGGTGCATCCACTGTGAGTGCTTTTCCTGCAGGCGTTTTTTCCTGTGTTCATCGAATGTACCCGGATGTATTTCCTTTAGGAAAACAGATTACACTCAGTCTCGTATCCTGCACGAGACTACCGTAAACTGCCGTAAACTACCGTAGACTACCGTAAACTGCCGAGTTTCAGTTTCATTTTGATAAGCCACTGAAATACTGTTACGCCAATCTGAGTAATGTCGTAATTAGGGTTCATTAGTTGTGACGATAGTGACGTCAGCTATCTGTTTTGCACTTTGGGGGTGTATGTTTGAGACGGAACGTTTCTAGATCAACAAACTTTGGAAACAAACGATATTGTTTAGGGTGTAGCAAAGCGTCACGTGACCTCCCACGAGACTCGAGAAAAACTACAGGAAATGCACCAGAGTGCATTCCCTGTAAAGAGGAAACATGCCTGCAGGTAATGCACCTAAAGGGAATGCACCCACTTTTGACTAACTCAATCAGGTGTAACAAAATAGTGTTCGCATTCGATATACCCAAGATTGAAATGTTGTCACGTTTCCCGGTCAGATTTAAGAGGTTCGCTTATTTGAGGGAGAAAAGCATGTCAGTTGCTTGCAAGTGAAGTAAATTGGTGATGAAATTTCACCCCAAAATGTGATTCCTTCGGAAACGTGTACTGAGTTTCATTAGTACTTTGGAAGGGAGCGGGGATATTTCGGTGTGGAGTCATTTATACGAGATCAACAACGTGAAAAACTGAGCCCCGTTACACAGGCCGTTCTGTCTCGCGTGAGAAACATCGTCTGCATTTGAGACACCCCCCCCCCCCCCCCCCCCCTGCACGCGAGGACACAAATGAAAAGTGTCGGCTGGTGAGAAAAGGAATAAACAAACTACCCCGAATAGGCCGGAAGGGCGAAACAGAGAAAGAGAGAAAGAGAGAGAGAGAGAATCCTTTACAGTGGGTTTTTTTTGTTGTTGTCGCTGTCAAAAAGGCGTTGAGGCAGACCGGATCGGTTCAGTTCGTGAAACCAGAGCTGTAAAGGCAGTGACGATTGTCGCAATAAAATTATCCGCATAACCTTTAACAGTACGTAACAACCCCCCCCCTCCCCCCCCCCCCCACCTCCAGCACTCGGCGAAACAAATGGAATTGTCGGCTGGTGAGCAAAGGAATAAACAATAAACACAGAGAGAAAGAGAGAGAGAGGCAGAGAGAGAGAGAGAGAGAGAGAGAGAGAGAGAGAGAGAGAGAGAGAGAGAGAGAGAGAGAGAGAGAGAGAGAGAGAGAAAGAAAGAGAGAGAGAAAGAGATCCTTGCGAGGTTGTGTTTGTCGCTGTCAAAAAGGTGTTGAGGCAGAACGGATCGGTTCAGTTCGTGAAACCAGAGCTGTAAAGGCATATATATCACAATAAAAGTATCCGCATTTCCTTTAACAGTACGCACCCCCCCCCCCCCAACACACACACACCACCACTTCTCCACTCAGTGTGATCACCGCAGGACTTTGAGACGTTCGCAAGAACCCAGTGATGCCCCCGAATAATGTAACAATTGTAACATTATTCGTTTTTGTTACATTATTCGTTGTATCAACCCAGTCCTCCACGGAAGAAGAAGAAGAAGAAGAAGAAGAAGAAGAAGTGTAACAGTTGTACAGGGGAAGTGTCTGTCTCTTCCCGAATGGAGACAGTCTCCTAACACCAATAAATCTTCACATTGAAGGTTCCCTCTCCAACTTGAAGTTAGACACTCAGGTGTGGACAGCCGTCAGGTTTTATGCTGGTCGCGATTACATTGTTGATGGCCAGGTGTAAAGTGGCGACTGAATATTGTGGTCGGAGTGACCGAGATATTTTGGCCTGGGCAAACTACAGTGCTGTTGCGGGCGTTATTTGTGTCTGCTACGCTCTACAAAAATTGAGTAATATGTGCTCTCCGGTTACCCCTTGGTTTGGACTATTGCATCAGACAGACGAGAGGTGAAAATGTTAGATGCCAGTTGGAAAAAATGTGTACAGGGTCCATTCTTCTTGGCAATGTTGAACTTTGGCGTTGTGAATTCATAGCTCACAATCCTGTGGTATTTTTGACTTGTTTTTGATAAAAGTCACTTATATCGAAGCAAAGAATAATTCCTGTGAAATAAATTGACGAATTGATCGCCACAAATAAATCATAGATAATTAATTTGGTCGTTTGATCGAGGAAAATAGTTGCCTTGTTGTTTCCCTTTGCATACGGCGCATCACTCATCTAAAAATATCTGGATTGCGCGTACCTTCTTATTGGCTATCAAAACATTGACGCCACCGGATCCGCCATCTTGGGACACCGTTCGATACAGCGAAAGAAGACTGCTGTCAACTCTCGAAACTACGATTATTTCCCTTTGACCTATATTTGTCAGTGTGGTACGGTGCAGTAAGATGGCGGCACTCTGGTTACGCTGTTTCATTGGCTGTCCGCTATCCATTATTTTCAGATCAGTGCGTCGCATACGTAAGATACACATAGTTGTCTCCCTTCTTTGTTGTGCTGACGTTTTCCTTCTACACACCATGTTAAAGCCCCAGTATGTTTCAAATGGTTTACAAAACGATTTAAATCTTCCAATGAAAAAAGCCGTTCTAACCTTATGGAACACACTTGCAATAGAATTTAGTATCATTAAATGACACAGTTCGTTTGAATGGCTATCTAGCTCGCGTAAACCACACACATGTTTTCGTTGTTTATCTAACCCGTGAGCTGTGAGATCCACCCGTGTGATCCACTTTCCTTTTTTTCACAATTTAGTCGTCAGTTTGTGATTTCAATGCGACTCGCTGTATGCAATAGCACGTTATTGTGTACCTCTGAATCTAAAACGCAACAAACGGCTGCGAACTGAGCGGTGGCGGTTAACCGTTCAAAGAAATCTGACGACATGCTGAACATTCGTCTGCTACGAGAACCACGTTTTGCGGGACACACTTTCGGGCTATTTTTTTTCAAAACTTTCAAAACTTCGAGTTGTACTGATCTTGTCGCACAGGCTTCATGTCTCACCCAGTCACATTATTCTGATACCGGACCAACCAGTCCTAGCACTAACCCCATAATGCCAGACGCCAGGCGGAGCAGCTACTAGATTGCCAATTTTAAAGTCTTAGGTATGACCCGGCCGGGGTTCGAACCCACGACCTCCCGATCACGGGGCGGACGCCTTACCACTAGGCCAACCGTACCGGTTCTTGTCTTGATGAAAAAAGAATTCTTTTATGATTAAATAATGTTTGTGTAACTATCTGTCAATTTATTAGGCCAAAAAAAAAATAGGTCTGTTTACGGTAACCCGACCGACCCTATTTTTTTCGCGCGACCCTAGACTTTTTTTTGGCATTTGGTGAAAAAAAGAAAAAAAAAAAAAAAAATCTTGTTTTTTTTTGCAAAATAACGTAAAAATATGGTTTATTGGAGGAAAAAAAAAAAAAAAAAGAAGAAAAAAACCGACCTACCGACCCTATTTTTTTGGCCTATGTTACCGTAAACAGACCTATTTTTTTTTTTGGCCTTATTTAGATTTTAAAAGTTAGGTCTAGCGCCAAAACACGCCGCCCGATTGTCTGATCAGACAATCCGGCTCGCCACGCAAAAATAAATTCTTTGAAAATTGTTCGCTCTTTACGCAGGGCACCTGGGATGTTCTCAAGCGGTGAGTGTTCAAACGAAAGGGTGTTTGTACTGTGTGTAAAAGCCTGACCGTGTCTGTGATGGTTTACGGGAGGCGCCTTTAATGAAACGTATCCGTACAGTTCATTCCGTAACTTGAATGGTCACCAAAATGACTTATTCTTACAAGATCAAATTCTGCAAAATCACAGGCTTAGATTGAGCAGAAAAACGTCCTGAATTTACAACATAACCTTCTTCAATATCAAAAATAACCCTTACCATATCTATTCAATATCATATAAGCCTATTATAACCTCGCTGCCTATAACTCAGCAAGGCCATCCGCACACGCAGAGACGAGTGATTTAATTCTAGTCAAAAGACGGATCCAATCGTGCGAAAAAAAGACGGTGATAAAATTAAAGTAAAAGGCATTTTAGAGGCGCAGACGTTTTGGCGAGCGAGGCCATTCTAATAAAATACAAATTCATTTCGAAAGTGCACCAGACATGTCTTTCAACCCGATGTGTCATGCAGTAATTGGGTTGACGTGTCCATGGCTATACCGATGTTCAACAAAACAGAACGAAACTAACGAACACAAAACAAATCAAACTTGAACAAGTCGCTTGAACAGGTGAAGCGCTGCGATATAAAAACATTAAGTCAATCTGTCGGCTTCAAACTAAAACATCAACAGTAAAGCCCAGTGATTCTGAGCAAAACACAAGTTTGGGGGTATCACTTGGAAGAATTTGTATGTCAAGTTTCATGAA
Organism: Littorina saxatilis; assembly: GCF_037325665.1. Lineage (NCBI taxonomy): Eukaryota > Metazoa > Mollusca > Gastropoda > Littorinimorpha > Littorinidae > Littorina > Littorina saxatilis. The sequence goes on from NC_090249.1 coordinate 54,035,084, forward strand.
TATCGGTCTAGTAGTTTTCTCTGAATCGATCTACACACATACACACACACAACGCACACACACACCACACATACACACACACACACACACACACCACCACCACCCTCGTCTCGATTCCTGGTCTATGTTAAAACACTATTTAGTCAAAACTTGACTTTAAACAGAAGATAACACAAAAACAAAACAGAACGAAACTTATGAGCACAAAACAAATCAAACTTAACAAAACAAAAACAGAAGAGAACACAAATTACAAAAGAAAAGCAACAAGTACCAGGTACTCGTACTCACGAACCAAGAACAATTATTATCCATTTCCTATCGCTTCCCCGTCATCACATTGTAACACCCGACAATGTCGCTGACGGCTAAACACATTACGCCAAGGAACACACCCTGAGTCAATCCACCCGTAATACAAGTTAGTTGGCACGGCTGATGACAAAGACATTAATACCCCTCAAGCGTGTGCTGGCGAGGCGAGCTATGTAAGTGTCCGCTCTGTTTCATTCCAACAAGCCAAATATTTACACCAGGACGCGACGAGAACAGTTGAGTGACAAAACGTTACGTACAATTATACGGCGTAGAGTGAGTGTTTATACCCCACCCTGTAATTGTTCAGCACTTGAAATACTGTATATATGCCCTCCAGCAAAAGAAATTACAGTTTTTCTTGCTGTCAAATATACTTATCATCAAAGAAAGCTTGTCACCCAAACCTTGTTCGTGTTGCCTTCAAAGTGTGTATGATTCGGAATGATTAGTCATAATGTGTTAATTTGGGAGACGTTAGAACAAGGTCGGGGTCAAAATCAAAAGTTGGAAAACTGCCACAGCGCTCTCTCCTCTCTTTATTCAGTTTCTGAATTCGGCATAACAAAGCATAGAAAACTATATAAAATGTATAATTGACAACAACAACTCAAACACCAATGAGACTATGAATTCCCCCTCAACACGTAAGAATGTGTGCGTTGTGACTCAGCTTTTATGAGAGCTACCTCTTTCTCTTAAGCTTTACTCACAAAATATTATCCCGATACCCTTTTAAACTGACTACCATAAAATGAACACAGTACTAGCAAGACTGTTTTCCGCAAAATTCCCTATTCGTCCGCGTGTGACGTGACGCATGTTAGCCTTTTCGGTTTCTCACAAGACATCTCCACTCAGGCGACGAAAGTTCATGGGCCGACAAATCGCAAAATGCACGTGCAAACCGTGCTGGCGTTTCCGCCGGTGTCACGATTTCATCTTTCGCCTGTGTACATATTTCCCCCTCGACATTATTATACTCAAGACTAAAATGTTGTTTCCTGGTAAAATTAAAGGTGGTCGTCTACATTTTTGCTTTTTTTCAATAATCTTATGGTTAGATTTCGCTAAAAAGTTATGTCAGATGATGAATGAAACATGGGGAAAAAAGTTATGGAAAAAAAATATATGTAAAAACAGATTTTATTTTTGGGTAGCGTGACTCACGCTTCCAATATTTTGTTTTCTGTTTGCTGAGAACATGTGCTTTGCCTAAAAATACTGAACAATCAAATTCATGTCACTATGCTTATAGCCACGCTCAAACAAGTGCAGCAACAGTTTGACACTGGAGCACTTGCGCTTGTCATTTTCCAAATAAGGATATCCTACTATGAGTACTACGCTCGAATACTACAATGAATTTTCAAACGGCTACACTGGCCACAGGCGGAAGGTATCGTCCACTGGACTACTACTATCACAGAAAAATATGCATACCAGCGCTCATTGGTTAATAACAGGATATTCGATGATTATTTTCCCGTGGGTAGCTTCCCTTTGCTGCACAATATTTACATATGTTTTAGGCCAATGAGCGCTGGTATGCATATTCGGTGCGGATGCATGATTTGACGCAAAGTGGATAATAGCGGCTCGCAAACGAAGATTCGTCCAAATGATGGTTAAAAACAACCTGCAACGGACGGAAGCTGAAAATGAAAGGTACAAACAGTTCAAACAATCATTCAACTGTATTTATTTGACCTTACACAGACTGTAGGAAGAGGCAAACCGTCTTGAACAATATTTTTCCCCAGGAAGCGACTCCAAGCACACAGAAGACTCGAAGGTGAGTGACGTACCTTGTAGTCTTTCTGTGATAGTAGTAGTCCAGTGGACGATACCTTCCGCCTGTGCACTGGCTTCGTCTTTCCTGATCGAAAGGGGGTGTATTGTTGATAATAATTGTAGATAATAGACTCTGCATTTTAATGGTCAAATGGCGATTTCGGTATAAAAATGTAGACAAGGACCTTTAAGAAGTGAAATTATTTATGGACGAAAAGCATGTCAGTTTCTTGCATGTGAAGAAAATTGGTGGTAAAATGTAATAGATTTCACCCCCAAAATCGAATTCTTCGAAAACGTGTACTGAGTGCATGGTTACGTCCCTTGAGTAAGAAGGAAAACATTTTAGGATGAATCAAATTTCTAAGTTAAATAAAACAAATTGGTTGGACAAATTTGGCCCCATGAATGTAAGGTACACAAGGTCGCTCATCAGTACTATCGAAGGGTGGGTTTTTTTGTTCAGTGTAGAGTTTATACTAGATCAAACGAGGCCGAGAAGCCGCGAAACATCAACACGGCGAAAGATGAAAACGTCCCACCGGCGGGTGCGGAGAATTCACGTCAGTGCAATCAACACTAGGACCCCTGTCGATATTCCAAGCTCTCCTAAGCTCTCGCAAACTTCAGAGCGTAGCAAAGCATGCAGTACAGATACCGAGGCTATAAGATTACCTCCGTGAACAGCGTTCAAAACAAAATTCCATGGTGTGCTTGATAGTATGCCTGTAACACAACGGAAACTGAAAAGCGTGTATGTTTTGCCGTTGAGAATACGATAACTATCTTCCACCCATCTTTATAAAGAACACTTCCACTTCAAGCAGAAACTTGTTGCTGCATATCTATGCTTTCTTGAAGACTGGTCAGAGACCGGTCAACGCGAAATCAGTGGCCTCTTTTGAAAAGTGTCAACGACGCCACTAAAATAGCTATAGTATGTTCACTTACCTTTAGCGTACGTATTCCGTTTGAAAGACGAGTTAACTTTATACACTGAGAGCGACAGAAGGCCGACTGTTCTTACAACTCGGTGAGTCTGAGTTACATACACGCACACACTAAAATGTGTGTGTATATATATAGAACTCAGTGATTCACACCGGGCCAACACACGGCACGTTTCTTTGTGAAACGGCTCAGCTGCTGCCCACTGTAACGCCGTGTGAATTTGGGTGCTTGGCTGATACAATCTTACAACTTGCTCTCTTTCCGAGTCTCTCTTTGCTCTCTTTCCGAGTCTCTCTTTCCGTCCCCCCCCCTCCCCCACCCGCTCTCTCTCTCTGCCCCCTCTCTCTCACACATCTTTCTCTCATTGTGTCTCTGCCCCCCCTCTCTCTCTCTCTCTCTCTCTCTCTCTCTCTCTGAGTGAGAGCGTGCGTGCGTTCGTGTGAGTATATATGTTAGAGAGAAAGAGATAAAACCGGGTGATTGTCCATATATACAAACACACGGCATGTATTACTGACCCCCCCCCCCCCCCCTCCCCGTTGAAATGAACCTTGTGTGTTTAATCAATAAAATGTCTCTCTCTCTCTCTCTCTCTCCCTCTCTCTGCTCTCTCTCTCTCTCTCTCTCTCTCTCTCTCTCTCTCTCTCTCTCTCTCTCTCCTTCTGCTCTCTCGGCTCCTCTCTCTCTCTTTCTCCTGCTCTCTCTAGCTGCAATCCACTGGGTCATTGCAGGGATACAGAGCTTTTTTGTCAAGAAATCCCTCAAAATTGACGCAGACACTTATCGGTGTTTTGACCGCCAATTAATTGACCACACATACATCAGTAGGAATGGTAGAACATAATAAATACCCAAGCCAGCTAAACAAACAAAAATTGTCATAATTTTCACGAATTTTCATTCATAACGAGCTGGGTAACAAAAAACACTGTTTCTAGTGTGTAACAAATTGCCGGTTTCCATGGTTGCAGAAAGAAGGTTTCATTGATAATTAAAATCAACATGTGCCTGTTACGAATTTTCGTCGATTTCTTGAATGGTAACTTACATTAACTATCCTCGTTTGTCGTTCACAACATGGGGTCTTTAGCAAGGACTTGTTGAACAATTTTTAAAAAAAATAAAAAAATCATTTTAAATACACATAAACATAACATACAGCATACACATCATTTACCAGCATACACACACACACACAAACCTAGACAAGACACATACAATCATAGACAATAGGGTGGGTGGTTGAAAGGACAGGGGACAAGGGGGGGGGGGGGGGGGGTAACTGAGGTTGGGGGGAGGGGGTAGGTGGGGACGGTGGTCACACTTTGTTGACCAAGTTGTCTGTTTATGAACACGGCAAAAGAGTGACACTGTGAGGTTTTTTTCCTCCTGAACACTCGAACCGTGTGAGGTCGACAGAACGTACACTACACAAATACAAACGGGGAAACTCGACCACGGCCAGTTGATACTGATACAGTCGAACCTGCCATTATGACCACGCGTACCTGTCTAAGAAGACCACCTGTCTAAAAAGACCACCTGTCTAAGGAGACCACCCGAAAGTATCCCCAAGGGTTTTTACTATATAAATGACCTGTGAACTTAAAATATATCTTTTTACCCATGTGGACAGCGAGCCGGTGTCACGATTTGAGATTGGCCCCTGTGGTCACATTACGATTTTGATATATACTCAAGACTAAAATGTTGTTTCTTGGTCAAAATAAAGAAGTGAACTTATTTCAGGACGTAAAGCATGTCAGTTTCTTGCATGTGAAGGACATTGGTGGTGAAATGTATTAGAATTCACCCCAAAATTGGATTTCTTCGAAAACGTGTACCGAGTGGTTATGTCCCTTGAATGAGAAGGAAAACATTTTTAGGATGAATCAAATTTCTAAGTTTAAATTAAAAACATGGTTGGACAAATTTGACCCCATGAATGTAAAGTACCCAAGGTCGATCGTCAGTACTATCGAAGGGTGTTTTTTGTAGCCGCCGGCTATACTTAGGTTTCGCTCTTGTGGTTGTTTGAAAGTCTAGTCACTGATTGTCGACTGGGGACTGGGGACTGCGGGGATATAGCTCAGTTGGTAGCGCGCTGGATGTGTATTCAGTTGGCCGCTATCAGCGTGAGTTCGATCCCAGGTTCGGCGGAAATTTATTTCACAGAGTCAACTTTGTGTGCAGACTCTCTTCGGTGTCCGAACCCTCGTGTACACTACATTGGGTGTGCACGTTAAAGATCACACGATTGACAAAAGGGTCTTTCCTGGCAAAATTGCTTAGGCACAGTTAATAATTGTCTACCTATACCCGTGTGGCTTGGAATAATAGGCCGTGCAAGGTAAATATGCGCCGAAATGGCTGCAATCTACTGGCCTTATATAAAATTCCATCTCACACGGCATCATTGCAGAGCGCCTAGAACTGTACCCACGGAATATGCGCGATATAAGCCTCATATATTGATTGATTGATCTCTGGTACTCTGGGGTCACTTGAGCTCAAAATATGGCGAGTAGCTTGGAATTGTGGGGCCAAGGGTTTGTGCAAACGGAAGAGTTTTTCACTTTTTTGGCACCCGGCCAGGAACAAAAATTCCCTGTAAAGCGGGTGCTAAAGATTTCGAAGACATGTGCTAAGTGAGACCTAAAACCTGTATATACGAAGCATGGAAGCTTTTACAAAGCATGGGCGTGTACACTAGTCAGATAACATGTTTAATTCGTTTCAGCTGTTGTACAAGACGTTTTCAACTTAAATTGCAATTGAATGTGGTACTGTCATTGCGTATGTCTGGGTTTGAAACATCGTCCCGCGGCGCTCTCGATGTGTGGAGGGGTTGATATTACGGAACGCGGATCGTATCAACTGATGCATCAAATTGATGCATCCAAAACCAAGATTTGATGAATCATTTTCACAATTTGATGCATCATTTTCACAAAAGGATGCATCATTTTCAAAAAGGATGTATCATTTTCCAAAACTGATGCATCCGATACGAAAATGATGCATCCTTTTAGAAAATGTTGCATCATTTTGATGCATCAGTTTGATGCATCACTTTCGGTTTTGTATGCATGCGAAAGATCATTCATTTCCGGTCTTTCCGTAAGAAATGCCTGAGCACGGAAAAACTTGAAATGACATTTTGACGAATATAAACAGATTGGTTAGATAAAACAAAAATAAACGTACAAGTACAACATACCATTAAATAGGGAACAAGTTAAAGTCACGGCATTATGCATTTTAAGGCATTTTTTTGTTTTGTTTGTGGTTTGTTTTCTGTGCACACGAAGTTTTGACGCCCTTGACCTTCGACTCAAACTTTCGTTTTCCGACGTTCGTTTCGCTTCGTATTCCGGTTCAAATGTTGCTTTTTGCTCGGCACTTTCCGGGAAAACCCGAAAATTCTGATGCATCCAAACGATGCATCAAATTGTGAAAATGATGCATCAAATTCTTGGTTTTGGATGCATCAATTTGATGCATCAGTTGATACGATCCGCGTTCCGTATGATACTGTTTACCAGTACGATTTGGGCGTATTTTGTACGCCAAATTATTATCAGTACGACAATACGCGACACACGCACAAAATACGACTGAGAAAAGGTCTAGAATACGTTTTCCAGTGTTGGTGTGCTGATTACGGAATGGTACAACTGATACCGGTTTCGGTCTAAGGGAGATAACTCTGACAGCGAGTCTTCAGCTGTGGAAACCTCGTTCAGTTGTTGGCACGTGCGATCGTCTGGACTGTGACAATCGTGGCAAAATGAAGCAGACAATTTTGCCAGTATCGGATGACTGTACCAAGTCTAAACAGCAGAAGCAGCAGATTTTCTTGGAGAAATATAAGAAAGAGCCAGGAATTGTGGAGTCTACTGTGGGAAACAGTTATGCACACTGCAAGTATTGTAAATCAGATTTCTCCGTTGCCTGTGCCGGTGTAACACGAAATTCTTACTCCACGAAATATTTACTCCGGAGTAAAAATTTCGTACGAAATTCTTACTCCGAGTACACCTTTCGTACGAGAAAAGAACTCCACAAGGCACGAACAAATTACTCCCTCCACGAAATTTTGACTCCCCATTTTTTTTTACTTCCAGTAAAAATCTCGTACGCGAAAATGAGATGCGGGCGAAGGGATAATGCCAAGATACGTGATCTCGCGCAAACAAATGTCGCGCTACCCTCCCTCCACCCCTTCCACCACCAAGACTAACAGGGGACAGGGGAGTAAAAGTTGCGTACACCTGGCGTGGGCAGTAAATTTCTCGTGTTAGGGTGGAATAATTTATTCGTTATTTATTCGTCAGGGGAGTAACATTTTCGACCGAAATGTGACTCGGAACACACCTGTCGTGGGGAGTAATTTTCTCGTGTTATGGGGGAGTAAGTTTTTCGTGAAGGGAGTACAATTTTCGTACGACATTTTTACTCCGGAGTAAAAATCTCGTGGGAGTAATTTTCTCGTGTTACACCGGGAAATATGACATCGAACGACACTGCAGTTCCAAAACTCACCTGGACAAGGTTGCTGCAAAGAAATCCGCTGAAAGCTGCCAAGGAATTATAAAGTTCATTCCCGCAAAGCTAATCCTGCCAGAAGAAAAGGCTGTAGTCCGTGCTGAAGCAATGTTTTCTGAGATGATTGTAAAAATGAACTTGCCACCGTCAACCGCAGATGTTATTTCACGAAGTTCATCTTTTCATTATTAATCTGTTTGGAAGACACTGGTTATAATGCTACAAACTGACAGGTAAATACAATTGTTTTATCCCTGTTGTATTGGAAGGAGTTAAATTCTGAAGGTGTTCACAATACATGCTATTCTTACACAAACACGTTTGCACCCACGCGTACATTTTCCCTAGCCCATATGGCTTTGCTTGCAAAGTACACCAACCTTTTGAAAAATACACTCAACTGTTTGGGAAAGTACTCTTGCTTTGGGTTTAAAGTAAACAGGTCTGGATACACTCTAAGAGGGGCTTGATTTCGACATATCAAATCAGTGGAGCCGAGTTTCCTTCTTTGGCCCATGCATTAGGATTCAGCAAGCTGTATATATACAAGATGTCAACAACCACCACTGATATAGCAGTATCCCTTCCTTATTAGCCCTCAAGCAATCCATTTAGAGAAAGCTGACGACAAGCCCTCTGCTGCCTTTCCGAGCTCTAAAACATCGCAGAACACAACCCTTGGCAGGGTGTTTATGTTATCGCTCGGCCAGGAAAGAACAAATTTGCAAGCAAGACAAGGAAGAGAAATGAATTTCTGGCTGAAAATGTGCACAGTTAAGAAGTCACACACTGAGTCAGTTTAGTAGAAAGAGACATAGTCAGTACTATCAGGGCTGCTTAATAATAATACACACATTTTAAATCATCAGAATACACTCTCTGCAATCTTCTATACTGATTGCACAAAGAAACATTCAATGCGGAAGAAATCCTTTAAATACTGCTGTTTCCTACATGTCGAACCGGTACATAAGAATCACATTACACCGCCAACCGAAAGACCAAACTTGTCAAAGTTTTGTAAGTGAACACTACATCTTACAAGCAACAAAGTATGCATGTTAGTGCATTTACACCTCCAGCATACATACAGGTTAAACTTATTACGCTTAAAACAATATTTATGCTGTTTTCAAGAAAAAAAAGTGAGTGTGGTTTAATCTTTTTGAATATTCCGCGCAAATTTCGATGTTCCGCCCTGCAAGGTCACGGCGGCCGCTAGCCGCAGGAATTCGGAAATCTGTGGCACCATATAGGCGGTATAGGCGCCTTCCTGTAACATTTACGTGGTTTTAAGTGTGTTTAACATTTCTCAGTTCCTGGAGCCCTTGCAATGATTATAATGATGACAAGAAGCAGAAGTTTCAAAGTAGTGTTACAACTTGAAATGTGGTTGTCTTGAAACAATTAACACAGGGTTTTTTCCATGTTGAGTGCAGCTGAGAATAGTTCTGTGTTAACTCAGTTATGCTGGTCCGCAGTAACCGAGCCGCTACTGTCGGAACTCGCGATAAAAGATAGGCCTAACCACAAAAAACACAATCAGCACTTTCTTAAAAATCTTCCTTAATCTATTGGTATATATATGATATTACACTGACTAACCTTTTCATCTAAACCCTAGTTCTTCTTTACGAATGAATGTATTTTCTACTTTTGACGAGAAAAAAATAAAATGTATTCAGCTAGAGCCTATGCTTTCTTACTGCTGGGTGTCTGTAGCAGACGATACTGTGCTCTGACAGAGAAATACAAGTCTAGAGTAAAGATAATGCAATGAACTTCGATATTTATCAACAGAGACAAAAGGTTCCTTTGGATATGCTTTCAAATAGAGATATTATATTCAGCAAGTATTTGTGTTGTTGAGTCAGTAGTGCATGATAACAGAGATATAATATAGCCTACATTGATCATCTATCTACATAATTATGTCTGATCACTGATGATAAGTTGGAACTCCATTTTGACAATTTTAACACAGATGCATATATTTTCGGGAAAGTGGGTGAAACACTGTACACTTTTCTTGGCAGTGCGGCGGAATTATCCAATTATAATTAAATTCCAATCTTTAATCCCCCCCCCCCCCCCCCCGGGCCTCTCTCCGGCTGCTGTTTCTAAAATCGTCTTCTTTTATTTTGTTAATCTGTTTGGGGGGCTGGGGAGGGGGGGGGAGATTGTGTGCTTTACAGAGCTCTGTTAAACAGATTGCTATTTAACCTGTGTTACGGCCACTTCAGTGAATGCAACTCGATTCATTCATACATAATCCCGTTTATTTAAGACGGAAGCACGTGACCATCCTGGCAATACTCTCTAGATAGATTAAAGAAAGTGTTAGCAGATTATATTTCACAGTTTTGGTTTTAATCAATAAGTGCTTGAAGCGATTTTAAATTAGCATAATGATTGACCTTGCTAAAATGTGCAACTGAGATACTTTATCGAAGTTTTTAATACAACATTTTGATGCAGTCATGGCAACGCGTATGCTTCAAAATGTCGTCTGCAAAACCCCCACATACATAGCAAAAAAGCTCTGGTCTTCGCTTTGCAGACTTCTCCAAGAGTTTTTACTGAGACTCGGTTCCGAGATTCTGAATTATAAACAGTGGCCACCAGAGATAAACAACGCCAACTCGCCTGCAGGCTAGCGGCGAAAGACAAACCGTTTAACGCTTGACGAGCAGGGGGCTTGTTTTGTCAGCACACGCTAAACAAAACAAGGCAGCTATAACACAGGACTGTGAGCTCTAATACTGAATTCGCCTCCACCGTTTTGATATGACGAGCGCACAATAGCTCAATCGTTTAGGGCGCTTTAAACAGGTCTGGATACACTCTAAGAGGGGCTTGATTTCGACGAGCGCACAATAGCTCAATCGTTTAGGGCGCTTTAGGTGCGTGGTATGGATCGAATATTTGTTTGTTTATTATTTTCATCCGAGCATACAGCTTTCACTTTTTTCTTCTGCACTCCTTTCTGGCTCTCTCTTTCATTTTATTTTAATATTTTTTAATTTATTATTTTCATTTAAATTTTTTATAAATTTTTTTATTTTATTTCTTCTGCACTTTTTTATTAGTGTCAATAATTAGACACGGTCAACTGGTTTTGCTCTGAGTGAGTGCAGGTGACCTCAATTAGCTGACGGTGACACCTCTCTGCCCACAGAGGGGCTGGGGAGGGGGGGGAGACAAGGGGGTGGGGGTGGGTGGGATGGTAGTCAGCTGGAAGTGAAAGATCTCTGGAGGTAATGAAGAGGTGTACTCTTCCAAAGTTCAGTTGTCACGGCTTCGGGTAAGGAAAGCGGTGTTGCACGGTGTACAGGCGTCTCAGTGGTTAGTCGAGACTATCTAAAATAAAATAAGGTCTCGGCGACGACGGTTGTTGTTAATCTGTTACTTTGATACTGACAGCTCTGTCTGTCATTCTGTCTCAGTCTGTCTCCCCCCCCTCTCTCTCTCTCTCTCTCTCTCTCTCTCTCTCTCTCTCTCTCAAGTCTCTGTCTCTCTCTCTCTCTCTCCCCCTCTCTCTCTCTCTTTCTCTCCCCCCCCCCTCTCTCTCTTTCTCTCGCTCTCTCTCAGTATGGTTTGAAACTGTTAAGCGTGACTTAAAGTCGCGGATTAGGTCACAGGTCAACTGTTTGTGCAGAGACGGTATCCATGTCCTACCCCCGTGTCACCACGGGCGGCTAGCTACTTTGCCCGTTAAGGTCAATGCTTGTTTTGTCTAAAACTAAAGGGGGGAGTTAACATCCTCTCAGAAAATGTTTCTATTTGGGACAAGAATTGGTGATACGCTAAGGCTTGTTTTGTTCAGTGTGGAGTTTATTTATACCAGGTCAACGAGGCCGAATCAGAAAGGTGACAGGGGCAGAAGTGACATCGCTACACCGGGTCGATGGTGCGCCCGACCGCCAAGTCGTTGCGTTTGCGGTCACGGGTTCGAATCTCTTGGCAGTCAAGAACCCGTTTAAAACTTCTTTTTTTTCTCCTTTTTTTTAGAACAGGAGTTGTGAAATATCCCATGTTTTGATTAGAGCTAATTTTTCCATGCTTGGAATCAGTTTTCCTACAAAGCTTCTCAATATTGTTTCTGTTGAATTTGACCAAAATAACCATAACACAACAAATATATGTTGGTCAAGGAAAAACTTTTAGATATTTAGTCCATAGATAGGCACTGCCTCTGTTTATATGCCAAAAGATAAGCTGTTATTGTTCAATCAGATATGGATCACCCAGATAAAGACAAACACAGGCACAGACACAGGCAGACGGAGAAAGAGAGATGATGATGATGATGATGATGATGATGATGATGATGATGATGATGATGGAACTTTATTTTTCAAGGATAGATGTTTAAGGCTACACCTTTTCTTACAACCGGTCCTTATACTTCTAATACAAATATCTAATAAATGATAAACAAGTAAAACAACCTGACAAATAAACAAATTAAACGAACGTGACAAACCAGCAAACAAACTATCGGACAAAATAAGCAATCAAGCAAATAAACACAAACAACACAATGACAAAGTAAGCATACATAAAAAACCCATAAAAAAACATACAAATCGAGCAAGCTAAACATGCAACATGTTTAATTGAGGTTACACATGTAAAGTGATCAACGGTAAAATCACACGTTACCAACGTTGACACTAATGAAAGAGAGAGAGATCAAATCAAATCAAATCAAATCAAATTTTATTTTACGAGGGTTGTGGCATAAGCAATATAAACGAGCTTCTTTTCAACCAGCCCTCGCCCAGAGAGGGACTATAAAAAAAATATAAAAAAATTAAAAATTAAAATAAAGAAAAGGCAGAAATACTATTCACATGACTATATACACGTTGTAGGCTATACATACATTCTTGCGTTATAAAACACTGATGCTTCATGGACAGATATGATCAATATGAAAATAATCAGAACGAAGAGAGAGAGAGAGAGAGAGAGAGAGAGAGAGAGAGAGAGAGAGAGAGAGAGAGAGAGAGAGAGAGAGAGAGAGAGAGGGAGAGAGCGCAGCGCGAGAGAGAGAATGGGGCGTAACAATGAGTTTCTGCCAGAATTGGAGAAAAGAGTTTTGTATCGGTTGTTTCCCTTGTATCAGAACACTGTCGTGCTGGCCAATGAGGCACCCGTAAATAAAGAAAGACTTGTAACTAATACTAACTATCCTCTCTAAGTTAAAGGCACAGTAAGCCTCCTGTAAACCATCACGGAGCTCCCCGAGCCTCTACATACAGTGCAAGCATATTTCCATTTCAAATGGATGGGAGTTCCTCCGTCTCAGACGGATTTCCGTCTCAGAGAAATTTTGACAATTTTTTTTTTTTTTTTTTTTTTTTTTTTTTTTTGGCGGGTTTGTTTTGTTTCGGTTCGAATTTGTAACTCAATCGGCATCCGATCCGTACTTTACAATTGCCATTTCCGGTTCCGTCCGCTTTGTGTCTGCCATTTTGAATCGTTCAGAGGATGTGGTTTTCGGGCTGTTTTCGTCGGCAAAATGCGCTTCATCACTTCTGAAATCGAAGCCAGAAGCATCGATAAAGGGAAAACTAATAAGTGGTTGAACAAGTGGTTCGAGAAGGAGGACAAGCTGAACCGAAGGTACGAAGTTTGGCTTCGAAAAATAGACGAGGCTGGTGTTGCGTATTGCATCCTGTGCGATAAAAAAGTTGTATACGGAGCAAACGGAGGGCGTGCACTCGAAAAACACACGACTGACCCTAATCACGACAAAGCTTTCCGATCACAGAAACATACGTCAACGTTACCGACAGCTTCACAGGTCGTTGCGCCTATTTCTTCGGCGGATCGTGCCACTGATATTAAAATTAAAACATGTGCTTTTTTAGCGGAGCACTGTCTGCCACTTTCATTGGCACCGGATTTGTTGCAGTTTGCGAAAACACTGGCTGCAGACCCAGCTGCCCTAAGCACAGTCACCATGTGTAGAAAAACTGCTACATACACGTTAACACATGGTGTTTCTGAGGCTCTGAAGGCTGAGTTGTTCGACACCTTAAAGGACAAACACTTCTCCCTGAACATTGACGAAGCAACAAATCATGCCGACAATAAAGTTGTGAACGTTGTAGTTCGGTACTTCTGTGAGAAGAGTGGTGAGGTGAAAACACAGTTGCTGGGCAGCTTTGTGGAAAACTATGCTACTGCGCAGAACATTTTTGCTGGTGTAGGTGAGGTGCTTGATAGGAGTGAGCCTGAAGATGATGCTAGCAAATCCAAGCCAAAGGAAAAAGACACTTCAAAAACTTTACCATGGGAAAATGTTGTGAGTTGTCTCATGGACAATTGCAATGTCATGAGAGGGAAAAAAGGTGGCGTAGAGACTCTCATTCGCAAGGAAAACAAACACTTGTTGGATGTGCATGGAGATACTGTTCACATTGTGTCAAATGCAGCAAAAGACTTCTGCAAGAAGTTTGACTCGTACCTTGAAACATTGGCAGGAGACTTGTTCTACGACTTCAAATTGAGCCCGAAAGCCAAGGAACTTTTCAAAGAGACATGTGCACTGCTGAATGTGGATGGTGCAACCTCCCTTTTGAGACCTGTAGAGTCTAGGTTCCTGCAGATGCTGGCAGTTTCAGAACGCATCCTCAGTCTGCTTGATCCTCTCCTGGTGTTCTACTATGGCTTTCTCAGTTCTTCTGAACAGAAGGCGTACAAGTAAGTTTTGCAATGACTTTTTATTGTTATTATTATTTATTTTTTTTTTTTTACAATGCAGGCCGGAATATTTACAGTAGCTTTGCTGTTGAACTGGGTTTAGTTCCCCCTCATCTTAGGGGTAAATATTAGCTTTCAGTGTATAAAGTGTATTCTCTTGAAAATCTGTGGGAGAGATGGAGGAAAAGACAGCACTTTTTCACTCGGTCTTTGCTCCCTATCTTTATTATTATTGTTATTTTTATTTATTTTATTTTTTTACTTGTTTTTCTTTGACATAACATGTCTTTATGTTTGCTTTTCTCAAGGGAAATCTTTGATGAGGTCCTCACCAGGAAAGGGACGTCAGCTGCCAACTCGGCGCGTCTTACAGAGATCCACAGAGAGGCAAAGGGCTGCCATTCGTCAAAGTCTGACCGCAAGGACCGGATTCTGCTGTCCATATTCCACAACCGACGAAAGACCAGACTTCTGCTAGATGTCTACAGGGGGATACTGCCGAAGTTTCAGAACTTCGTGAAAATGTACCAGCACGAGAGGCCCCTTGTCCACAAGCTGCATGTCGACCTGTACAGGATCACAAGAGACTTTATGTCTCTTTTCATCAAACCTGATGACATGCCAGAGTCGTTCAGTCCCTCATCTCTGAGGAAAGTGGACTGCAAGGACAAGGAGAAGCAGGTGGCTGACAAAAGGCTTCCTGTCGGTCCATATGCATACAAGAGCTTCAGCAAGTACAGGAAAGATCCAAAGCAAGCTCACTGGATTGTGCCTTTCCAGCATGCTTTGCGAGCAGGCTTCGAGGGTGCATGCTGTTTCCTGCAAGTCAAGCTACCTCTGGAGAACCCAACTTTAGCAAATCTGGCAGCCCTGGATCCAGAACTCCGCAGTGAGGAGAGCACAGTCAGTGGACTCATTCAACTTGCTGCCAGCCTACCAAATGTCATCACGAGTGAGCAGAGTGGGTTATTCAGTGATGAGTGCAGACATTACTGCTCCAATGACGACCTGCTGGGCTACCTGCCAGACTACCTTGCAAGTGGCAGGGTTGACCTTGATTGGTGGCACAAGGTCAGTCTACTGAAGAAAGATTACACTGTCAAACGGATGTACCCGCTACTTTCCAGACTAGTCTTTGCATGCCTGAGTGTCTTCACAGGGCCGTTTGTTGAAGGAACATTCAACATCATGGACGACATCATTGAAAAAGACAGAAGTGCCCTAACAAGCGAAAACTATGAGGCTATTGCTCTCACAAAATATGCTCTGAGGTCCCAGAAGAAAACCAGTTCCACCATGGAGGTGTCACACCAGATGAGAGTAGCTGTGACATCAGCTCACCACTCATATACCCAGTTTCTGACAAAGAAAAAACTCTTACTGGAGAAAAGAAAACAAAAGAGAATTGATGCAGCGTATGAGAAACTGCAGAAAGGCAAACAAAAGACAGCAGCCTCTTCTCGGTCAACCCACTGTGTACCAAATCTACCTCACGCAAACCAAACTCTCTTCACTCTGCCTCTGCACATAATCATTCGGCAAAGAAGTCGGGTCCACGAAAGCCATCAGCACAGGCCTCTGCTCCACGGAAGCCATCAGCACAGGCCTCTGCTCCACGACAGCCATCAGCACAGGCATCTGCATCACAGCAGCCATCAGCACAGGCCTCTGCTCCACAAAAACCATCAGCACAGGCCTCTGCTCCACAAAAACCATCAGCACAAGCCTCTGCTCCACGAAAGCCATCAGCACAGGCCTCTGCTCCACGAAAGCCATCATCACAGGCCCCTGCATCACAGCAGCCATCAGCACAGGCCTCTGCTCCACGAAAGCCATCATCACAGGCCCCTGCATCACAACAGCCATCAGCACAATCTTCAACAAAGAAATCTGTCTCAACTCATAAGCCATCATTGACACGTCAAACTGGCACCCTTTTTGGGTGGTTAGGCTTAAAAGAGACAGATACCTGTCTTGCTGTCAGCCCTGATGTGTCAGCCCCCAACCCAAAGAGATTTCGGAAGGAATAATGATTGAATACAACCTAAAACCACATTCCTTTAATTTAAGTTTTGACTGATCATCTCATACTGTGTAGAGATAAAGATATGGAACTGATAGACTGCGCCCTCATTGATAGTCATCTCATACTGTGTTATGCCAAATGGACTGATAGTGCACTTTTTGTTGTTTCTAATGCTTGCCAGGTCCCTAAAATTTTTAGTTTTTGTTACTTTTTGTATCTCCAACAAGGTTCTTATTTATCAGAATTAAACTCAGGAGAGGCCAGAGAAACCCTTTTAAATTCATAAAATTCGTTTTCGGCCGGGGGCCTTCGCCCCCCTGGACCCCCCACCAGGGCGCTGCCCCTGGACCCCGCCGGGGCCTTGGCGGCCCCTGGACCCCGGCCTTAAAAAAAGTTCAGTCTTGGAACAATTTTGGGCTCCCACCCATGCATTTGAACGCTCACCGAACGGGAACATCCTATGAGACATTTCCAAAGAATTTATTTTTGTGGACTATCCGAACGGACTATCAGGCAATAAAAGTAAATAAAATAACTTGACAGCTTGTTACATAAACATTCTTAAATCATAAAAGATTTTTTTTTCATCAAGACAAGATCAGTACAATTCGAAGTTTTGAAAGTTTGAACAAAGACTGAAAAGCCCGGAAACGTGTCACGCGGCAAAACGTCTTTCTCGTTGCAGACGACGGTTCTACATAGCGCCAGTTCCTCTGAACGGTCAACCGCCACGTACCGCTCTAGTTCGTGTGACTTGCAGCCGTTTGTTGCGTTTTAGATTCAGAGGTATACAATAACGTGCTATTGCAGATAAGCTTACAGCGAGTCGCATTGAAATCACAAACTGACAACTAAATTGTTAGAAAAAAGGAAACTGGATCACACGGGTTCACAATGGCTCAGGGGTAAGATAAACCACGCAAAAATAAATTCTTTGAAAATTGCTCGCTCTTCACGGAAGGCACCTCAAGCGGTGAGTGTTTAAATAAAAGTGTGTTTGCACTGTGTGTAAAAGCCTGACAGTGTCTATGATGGTTTACGGGAGGCTGACTGTGCCTTTAAATTACACTCGTTCAAAGACAACATTTTACATTTAGTCAAGTTTTGACTAAATGTTTTAACATAGAGGGGGAATCGAGACGAGGGTCGTGGTGTATGTGTGTGTGTGTGTGTGTGTGTGTGTGTGTGTGTGTGTCTGTGTGTGTGTGTGTGTGTCTGTCTGTGTGTGTGTGTAGAGCGATTCATACTAAACTACTAGACCGATCTTTATGAAATTTTACATGAGAGTTCCTGGGTATGATATTCCCAGACATTTTTTTCATTATTTGGACTAATGTCTTTGATGACGTCATATCCGGCTTTTTGTAAAAGTTGAGGCGGCACTGTCACACCCTCATTTTTTAATCAAATTGATTGAAATTTTCGTAAAGCAATCTTCGACAAAGGCCGGACTTCGGTATTGCATTTCAGCTTGGTGGCTTAAAAATTGATTAATGATTTTGGTCATTAAAAATCTAAACATTGTAATCAAAAATGTGTTTATATGAAACGATCCAAATTTACGTTCATCGTAATTTTCATTATTTTCTGATTCCAAAAACATATGAATATGTTATATTCGGATTAAAAACAAGCTCTGAAAATTAAAAATATGAAAATTATGATGGTGAGATTTGAGATGGTGAGTCGAACGTTTCTCACGAGAAAGTGTGTGCCTTTAAAATTCTAAAATATCATAATAATGATGAATCATAAAAAAACTATAACAAACAAGAAATTCCTCCGAGGTAGGAAAAACACCCCCGTTGGTCAAAGGGAAATAACCATTCTCACTGCCACCAACTGAGAAGGTTATTTCCCTTTGACCATTAACATGTCCCTCTATAAGTCCTTGTAGAATCTTAATCCACCAATAACTCCCTAACCGTGTGTTTGACTGGTCCCAATTTTTGTAAGGACCGTCTCAGGAATGTATAGAACCTGTTCACCAAGTTTGGTGACGATCGGTCCGTTCAATCTTGAGATCTATATGCGAACACAAACACACAAACAAACAAACAAACAAACAAACACATCGACCGAATCCTATACACACCCCTATACCGGGGGTGTAATAAAAAGTATAACAAATGTAATGATGCATCACGCGACACTTACTTGGTTGCTTGCTGCCACTTTTGTTGGAATGCACTGCATGAGGGCATGTATAATTCATGTGAAGGTAATTTACACTAATGAACAATAAACTGCAGACAACCTCTACCCCAGTCTAGTCTAGATCGTTACAAAAACGGCAACTGTCTTTTATTCCAGAGATTAAATGTCCTTATTTGTATCATTCTCGCAAAGCTATCAGTCTGTTCTCTAGAAATAATTAGTGTCTGTGACCTTTACAATCTTCAGAAGAAAAAATTAAATCTGTCACTGGAAAAGACGAACAGTTCTGTAACTTGAACTTGGATGTTATCTTTATAAACGCGTTTAGTGGCATAGGCAGTGTCTAGGTGGTATTATCAACATTGTTTTGAAACAACAGTTTTGCAAGACAATCTACACGATAATGTTACGGGTGTGTGTGTGTGTGTGTGTGTGTGTGTGTGTGTGTGTGTGTGTGTGTGTGTGTGTGTGTGTGTGAGTGAGTGTGTGTGTGTGTGTGTGTGTATGTATGCAGTTCTGTTAGCACTCTGTTTGGTTGTTGTGTTTGAATGTACTATGTATTGAATGAACTCAAACCAAGTTGTAATGCACATGGTTGAAATACAATCTTATGTCCTATGTCTTAATCTAATGTCTTATGTCTTGTGTCGGGGGGATGGGGTTGCACAGTGAGCAGGCATTTTAACACTGGCACAGCACTTGACGGTATCACAGACTTTTTAAAACTGTTTCTTTTCGCAAGTTGAACTTCGTAGCACCGTCCAGATGGGAGTTTTTCAAAACAAGAATGAAGAGGATGAGAGAAGATACTGACATTGGAGACCGCTTTCCTTTGTCCAGCAGAAATATTATACATCTCGGCCACTATTGGGATCTGCCGCTCGATGCCAATGATTCAGTTCGGAACCAGCGGTGCGTACATAACGCCCAAGTCTGGTTCTGTTTTCTGACCACAAGATTGCCGTTCCAGCACACGCTATTAAATGGCAGTACCCTGGCTCTAGAGTAGACAGACAAGACAGACAAGGCAAACACACACACACGAACTTAGACAGACACAAACGAAATACACACGAACGCACGTACGCACACACGAACGCACAAAAACACACACACACACACACACACACACATAGGTGGTTTTACAGTCATTTGGGGTCGGCTGTGTATCAAAATGCCATCTTGCTCAAAACACAGGCATTTGGGGTCTCTTTTGTTTTAAGTGTTAGAAAGTTTCTTAAAACTTCAATGAGCGTTAAATGCCATTTTAAAGTGTGAAAACTCATTTCAGGAGGTTATTACATAAAATGCAACCTCCAGCGTGATTTTTAGAAAAACAGACATTTGGGGACGATGTTTGCTGTACAGCAGTGAAATGGGGACGTATGTGTACACAAAGTGCAGAGCTAGAATTACGTTATCGGTGCTATGAATGTTTTAGGTGTTAGAAAGTTTGTTAAAACTTCAATGAGCGTTAAATGCCATTCTAAAGTGTCAAAACTCATTTCAGGAGGTTATTACATAAAATGCAACCTCCAGCGTGATTTTTTAGAAACAAACAGGTATTTGGGGACGATGTTTGCTGTACAGCAGTGAAATGGGGACGTCCAAAAGTGCAGAGCTCCCGCAGAGCTATATGAATGGTTTCATCACATAGGCGACATATAATGTGAAAAATTTTACAAATCACGTTTTTGCGCCCGATATTTTCTTGTCATCTCCAAAGTCAAGGGACAAACACGAAATTCCTTGACTTTTGGGGTAGCGCGACTCTGTTAATTTTAAGAATTAAAAAAAAAAAAATTCATTACTAGGATGTCCCATCGTTGGGAAATTCCGGTCGCTTCCTCCGAGTGGAAAGCTAGCAGTGACAGAGTCGCACTACCCCAAGTCAAGGGATCTATTAGTCCTGTTTCGCCGTTATCCCAATTCGCCCCCATCCCATTTTGGCGACATTCCTCAGGCCAAGTGTCATTTTACCACCATATCATGTACCATTAGCTCCACATCCCATTTTGGCGCAATCCCGTTTGGCCGTTAGCCCATTTCGCCCCCATCCCATTTTTGCGACATTTTACAGGCCAAGTGTCATTTTACCACCATGTCATGTACCATTAGCTCCACGTCCCATTTTGACGCAATCCCGTTTGGCCGTTATCCCATTTTGCCCCCATCCCATTTTTGCGACATTTCATAGGTTATGTGTCATTTTACATGCCATTCTAAAGTGTCAAAACTCATTTCAGGAGGTTATTACATAAAATGCAACCTCCAGCGTGATTTTTTAGAAACAAACAGGTATTTGGGGACGATGTTTGCTGTACAGCAGTGAAATGGGGACGTCCAAAAGTGCAGAGCTCCCGCAGAGCTATATGAATGGTTTCATCACATACATGGCGCTAGGCGACATATGTTGTGAAAAATTTTACAAATCTCGTTTTTGCGCCCGATATTTTCTTGTCATCTCCAAAGTCAAGGGACAAACACGAATTTCCTTAACTTTTGGGGTAGCGCGACTCTGTTAATTTTAAGAATTAAAAAAAAAAAATTCATTACTAGGATGTCCCATCGTTGGGAAATTCCGGTCGCTTCCTCCGAGTGGAAAGCTAGCAGTGACAGAGTCGCACTACCCCCAAGTCAAGGGATCTATTAGTCCTGTTTCGCCGTTATCCCAATTCGCCCCCATCCCATTTTGGCGACATTTCTCAGGCCAAGTGTCATTTTACCACCATATCATGTACCAATAGCTCAACATCCCATTTTGGCGCAATCCCGTTTCGCCGTTAGCCCATTTCGCCCCCATCCCATTTTTGCGACATTTTACAGGCCAAGTGTCATTTTACCACCATGTCAGGTACCATTAGCTCCACTTCCCATTTTGGCGCAATCCCGTTTCGCCGTTATCCCATTTTACCCCCATCCCATTTTTTGCGACATTTCATAGGCCATGTGTCATTTTACCACCGTGTCAAACCACTAGCGCCACATTCCATTTTGTCGCCATGCCGTTTTGCCGTCATCCCATTTTGCCGCCATCTCTATTTCGCGGCATTTTGGATTGTGGCAAAAATGGAATTTGGCGTAAACGGAATGTCTTCCTAGTTGAATAACGCAGTATAGTAGTATAGTGAGGCTTGGCAAGAAGAATAAATAAAAAATGTGATGGCGGCCAAATGGGATGGTGTCAAAATGGGATGACGCGCTATTGTTATGACACTGTAGTAAAATGACGCTTGGCTTGTGAAATGTCGCGACAATGGAATGGGGAATAAATGGAATACGGTGAAACGGCATGGCGGCCAAATGGGATATGGTGTCAAAATGGGATGTCGCGCTATTGTTATGACATGTTAGTAAAATGCCCTGTCTCAATCCAAATTGGAAATCCATAGCATCATCATTATACAATCATCCTCATCTCATTAATCATTCAAAATTATACATTTTATAAAATGACGCTTGGCTTGTGAAATGTCGCGAAAATGGGATGGGGCAAAAAATGGGACGGCGGCAAAATGGGATTGCACCAAAATGGGATGTGGATCAGCCACTAGATTGCCAATTTTAAAGTCTTAGGTATGACCCGGTGTGACGTTTTCATCTTTCGCCGTGTTGATATTTCGATTTTCGGCCTCCTTGATCTAGTATAAACTCTACACTGAACAAAAAAAACACCCTTCGATAGTACTGATGAGCGACCTTGTGTACCTTACATTCATGGGGCCAAATTTGTCCAACCAATTATTTTATTTAACTTAGAAATTTGATTCATCCTAAAATGTTTCCCTTCTTACTCAAGGGACGTAACCACTCGGTACACGTTTTCGAAGAATTCGATTTTGGGAGTGAAATCTATTTAATTTCACAACCAATTTTTTTCACATGCAAGAAACTGACATGCTTTTCGTCCATAAATAATTTCCCTTCTTAATTTTACCAGGAAACAACATTTCAGTCTCGAGTAAATATCGAGGGGGAAATATGTACACAGGCGAAAGATGAAATCGTGACACCGGCCGAGGTTCGAACCCACGACCTCCCGATCACGCCTTAATTACCACTAGGCTAACCGTGCCGGTTTACCCTTGAGTGACAGACGGACAGACAAAAGAATATACAGACAGACAGTAATTAACACAAACACACACACTCAGCAGAGCAAAGCGGTATAACACACAAACTCAGCAGAGCAAGGCAGTATTACACACACACACTCTGCAGAGCAACTAAGTCGGTGACACACAGACACAGGTATTTGGGGACGATGTTTGCTGTACAGCAGTGAAATGGGGACGTCCAAAAAGCCGCAGAGCTACGGCAGAGCTATCGCTCTGCGCTGTGCTATGAATGGTTTCATCAGTTACATATATGGCGCTAGGCGACATAAGAGTATTTCCAATCCAGTCAGTAGCATTCACGACCCTGACAACGGATGGTTTGAGTTTGATTTATGAGAATGAGAATGAGGGAGAGAGAATTGTATTAAATTGAATTGAATTAAATTGAATTGAATTTATCTTTCTCTTTAACACTGTAACAGAACAAGAAATGCTAAAATGTTGTTTTTTTCATCCCGCCCTCGCCCATTGAGTTGAAATAGAAGTTAACCACATTATGTTTGAAAATGTTCCCAGTGCTTTATGTACAATAATGTTTCAATACAATCATAGTGTATTAACATTTTACCAGTATCAGCTGCAAAATAGAAGTAGTGCTTTACAAGTTTCGAAAGAGAAACAGCATGTAATGATACGTAAATGGTGTACAGCAGTGAATTGGGGACTGTTTCCCAAACAGCAGTCAGATGGGGTCTGGTTGTTGTACAGCAGTCATTTGGAGGCACAAGCTAAAACTGCTTCAGAGATGTGTGTTTTTCATTGGCTTTGATCTCCGCTGAGAGGGAGAGAGTCAGAAAGAGCGACAGAGACAGGCTAGGTAGACAGAGACAGAGAGACAGACCGAGACAACAAAGGAGAGGTTAAGGACCCCCCCTTACCCTTGAGTGACAGACAAAAGAATATACAGACAGACAGACCGTAATTAACACAAACACACACACACACTCAGCAGAGCAAAGCGGTATAACACACAAACTCAGCAGAGCAAAGCAGCATTACACACACACACTCTGCAGAGCAACTAAGTCGGTGACACACAGACACAGGTATTTGGGGGCGATGTTTGCTGTACAGCAGTGAAATGGGGACGTCCAAAACCGCAGAGCTACCGCAGAGCTATAGGCTACTCTGCGCTGTGCTATGAATGGTTTTATCAGTTACATGGCGCTAGGCGACATAATAGTATCTCCAGTCCAGTCAGTAGCATTCACGACCCTGACAACGGATGGTTTGAGTCTGATTTATGAGAATGAGAATGAGGGAGAGAGAATTGTATCAAATTGAATTGAATTGATCTTTATCTTGGTTTAAAAACAAGTTTTTATTCAATAAATTTCGTTGGAACTATTGCCGCATACATGAAATTAGAAACATGGAGAACAACAAGCTAGGCTTATAAGCGTACTCTTAAAAGCAAATTAAATTTGGCGGACGATTTTAATATAACAGGTTTGAAATAATGTCAAAATAATAATTGTAAATTATTAGACAAACATGTAACAATAAAAGGGAAAAAAAACCAATGCTAAACTACCAACATTACTCACACGCGCTCGCACACTCACTTGCACACACACGCATACAATGATTTAACACTGTAACAGAATAGCAAATGCTAAAATGCTCTTTTTTTCATGCCGCCCTCGCCCATTGAGGTAAAATAGAAGTTAACCACATTATGTTTGAAAATGTTCCCAGTGCATTATGTACAATAATGTTTCAATACAATCATAGTGTATTAACATTTTACCAGTATCAGCTGCATAATAGAAGTAGTGGCGACTTAAGAGTATCTCCAATCCAGTCAGCAGCATTCACGACCCTGACAACGGATGGTTTGAGTCTGATTTATGAGAATGAGAATGAGGGAGAGAGAATTGCATTGAATTGAATTGAATTAAATTGAATTGGATTGAATTGATCTTTATCTTAACACTGTAACAGAATAAGAAATGCTAAAATACTATTTTTTTCATCCCGCCGTCGCTCATTGAAGTGAAATAGAAGTTAACCACATTATGTTTGAAAATGTTCCCAGTGCATTGTGTACAATAATGTTTTAATACAATCATAGTGTATTAACGTTTTACCAGTATCAGCTGCAAAATATAGTAGTAGTGCTTTACAAGTTTGGCAAGAGAAACAGCATGTAATGATACGTAAATGTGATACAACAGCGATCAAAGTTCAAGTCTGAAGGTAGGCTCTGAGAAGTGTAACCAGTGCATGCAAATCCTTGGCGATATGATTTATCTCAACATGGTACAGTGTTCGTCGCACATCTGCAGTCTCCTCAATAAATGCCAGTCGTTCTGATTCATCATAACTCATGTCTGCTTTGTCCCTGAATAACGTCCAGTTCAGTGTTTCAGCTTTGGTACAATCGTAGGTGAACATGAAGTGATCTGATTTTACAAGCAGTGTACACCAGTCTAATCAAAGAATTGTTCTTTGTTTTGTTTTGCACACCTTTCACTTTCTTTCGTGTTCTGGGGTTCGTAGTAATTTCTAAAGCAAGTGCTTTTACTTCCCCTAGACTGTACTCCCTTTCTAAAGCATCGTTTTCAGCTTTAGTCAACTGCTTTTCCACAGGTTCCTCTGTATCACTCTCTGACGTAAAATACCTGTCCTTGTCACTGCCAGGGGCCACGCACGTGGAGTCAATGGATTGCTGCAAGGCAGGTTCCGTCACCTTGGATGGAATGTGGCTCCGTGATTCACGTGCTTCAATGTTCACAACACAGCTTGCCTCACTGTCAATGCGTTCGCCGGCGTGTAGTCTCATTTTCTGTTTGTTCCTAACGTCGTGAACTTTGTCGTACGTGTTTGTGTGAATTATGCCTGATGTTGTGCTGGCATGATTTCGCAGATGATCGATCAGCTGTATCAACAGAAGAAACGCATACCTCTTTGCTGTTAAATTGTTGGGATCATTGTCTGTCACGTCTGAGCTGCGAAGGTTTTGGGTTTTTTTACGTTGCGTAGACTAGCTCTGCAAATGGCGGCCTGTTGGTTCTCTGTGCTGAGCAGTTAAAGTGTGACTGTGACTTTCCAGTACTTGACGTAGTGGTCAGCTGGCAGGCCTGTCAAGGTAGCTTCCAACGACAGGCATTTTCTTCACTTTTTCAAGTAAATTGCTGGAGCGAAAAATATGTGCTGCCGGAGGAAGAGAGAGAGAGAGAGAGAGAGAGAGAGAGAGAGAGAGAGAGAGAGAGAGAGAGAGAGAGAGAGAGAGATAGAGAGTGTGAGAGTTGGGGTAATTAAATAAGTAAGAGAGAAAGACAGAAACAGAGTGAGAGAGACGGACAAACAGACGGACAGACAGACGGTCAGACGGACAGACAGTAACCTGCGAGATAGACAGACAGACAGACAGACAGACAGACAGACAGACAGACAGACAGATAGGCATACAGTAAAAAACCGAAACAAAAACAAAGAAAAAGATAGAGATAAAAGACACAATTGCAACAGCTCTGCAGATTTCTTTCCTACGTGTTTGTTTAAAACAAATCTTTCAGAGAAACGAGAACAAAACAGAGAGAGAATAGGAAAGAGAAAGTGTGTAAGAGAGAGAGACAGAGAGAGAGAGAGAGAGAGGGAGAGAGAGAGAAAGAGAAAGAGTGGGGGGGGGGGGGGCGAGAGAGAGAACGGGAGAGAGAGATGACGATGACGATGATGATTGAACGTTGTTTTACAATGATCAATCAATCAATCAATCAATGAGGCTTATATCGCGCATATTCCGTGGGTACAGTTCTAGGCGCTCTGCAGTGATGCCGTGTGAGATGAAATTTTATACGGCCAGTAATTGCAGCCATGATAAGGGTTGGAGGCTATCACGCAGCAAACTCTTCAAGAGAGGGAAATAAAGAGAGATATATCATCATCATCATCATCCCCGAGACAGGAAGTCCCCTTGAGCAAACGTGCATTTATATCTTCATCGGTGTCTGTTTGCTAAAATATCATTGAACTAAACCGACTTGCACATAATACCAGCTGTTTTCACTGAGGGGCAATTTACGACGTCCTTGACAAGATAATGTTTATGGTCAAACCAAGCACAACTCCAAGGTGTGAAGTGGACTCGTTCGCGCTGCTTTCTGGAAAATGAAAAGAAGGCCGCAAGTACTTCACTGCCGTTCTCGAGTTACGTTAACTTTAACCAAGGTAGCAGCTAGCATGGCTTTGGTAATCACTTTGCCTGGTCAGTTGATCAAACAATCTGTCCGACCGGGTAAATCATAAACTGTTCAAGGAAGATAGATAACTCGGCTGAACAAATGACTACCAGTTAAAGCACACCGAAGCTCCTATTCAACCTCCATCACCTCTCCCCTTCACATTTTTTAGACAAAGGAGAGGGGGGTGGGTAGGTGAGAGGGGAGGGATGGGGGGGGGGGGGGGGGTAGCTAGTTACAGTGAAGACACATTTGCGCCAACCAAAATTATAAAAAGCTCATCATGACCTTGGTTATGAAGACATAAAATTATCAATCAATCAATCAATATGAGGCTTATATTGCGCGTATTCCGTGGGTACACTTCTAAGCGCAGGGATTTATCTTTTATTTTTATTTTTATTTTTATGCAATTTATATCGCGCACATATTCAAGACGCAGGGATTTATTCATGCCGTGTGAGATGGAATTTTTTTTGCACAATACATCACGCATTCACATCGGCCAGAGAGAGCACAGAAAATAGCGCTTAAATATAGATATAGCGGGGATATAGCTCAGTTGGTAGCGCGCTGGATTTGTATTCAGTTGGCCGCTGTCAGCGTGAGTTCGATCCCAGGTTCGGCGGAAATTTATTTCAGAGTCAACTTTGTGTGTGCAGACTCTCTTCGGTGTCCGAACTCCCCCCCCCCCCCCCCCCCCCCCCCCCCCGTGTACACTACATTGGGTGAGCACGTTAAAGATCCCACGATTGACAAAAGGATCTTTCCTGGCAAAATTGCTTAGGCACAGTTAATAATTGTCTACCTATACCCGTGTGACTTGGAATAATAGGCCGTGAAAGGTAAATATATGCGCCGAAATGGCTGCATTTACTGGCCGTATAAAATTTCATCTCACACGGCAACACTGCAGAGCGCCTAGAACTGTACCCACGGAATATGCGCGATATAAGCCTCACTGATTGATTGAAATTGCATGTGTTACAAGGTTCCCTTCATCCTTTTTTTTTTCCTGTTTTAAATCGCAGGAAATAAAGAGCGAATGTCTACTCAGATCAGAGAGTTTAATGGACCATGGATTCTTTCTATTTTGTTCTTCTTCTTTTTTTAAAGAAGTTTTTCAAATAAAAGTTAATTTGAATGTAAACATTTTTAAAAGTCACAAAAACAAAGACAGATTATGTTGCATAAAAGAAATCGGATGAATTAATGGAGTCACAAAACATTTCATTGCAAATGGCAAAAGAAACACATTTTGAAGAAAAGAATCTCCAGAAGTGACAAAGATGTATCCGCCCACCCGGATAATTTCAACGTTTTGGTACTTCCCTTTTTCGCTGCTAATCTTTCTGTCTGAGAAGGAAAATCCTCTTTACAACTTGCCACATAGGTTTTTCACATCCAACTGACCAATCTCTTTCTTGAAGCATCGCCATAAACTTCTCAAAGGATTGACCAATTACAAGAATACTTGGACCGTGACCTGTTGTCTACTTAAAATCCACGAGGACCGATCAGAGTACGAAAAAGTTACATCGGGACAAGAAATTGCTCTCAGCAAAACATTGCATGAACCGAAATGAACTCAGAAACATATGGGAGGCAAAGGGTGGGGGTAGAGGGGGAGGATGAAAGGCCCGAGGGGCAGGGAGGGGAATTAAATAAATGAAATAAACGAATGGTTCAAACCCTTGAAAAATCGGGTATCAAAGAAGCCATAACAAATTCCGCCGCGCGCATTTTTATAAAATCCTTTGGAAGTTGGAAGTCCCCTTAAACAAACGCGCATTACACTTTGATCGGTTTCTGTGTCCTAAAATATCCCTGAACTTAGCCGACTTACACATAATACTAGCTGTCTTGTACAGTTTTCACCGACAGTTATTTTACGACGTGCTTGACTCAAGCACGACTCGAACGCGTGAAGTGTACTCAATCATGCACGCTGCCGCGTGGGCAATGATAATAAGACCGAAAGTACTTCACTGCCGATCTTGAGAGGTACCCATATAATGAGGAAGGGGAGGGGAAGTTCAGAACAGATGTCAAACAAATGCTTCATCTGGGGTTTTCATCAAGTTTGAGTGAATCTTTCTAAAGGGTTTTCTTTGTATTCAAATGAGTAATCTCAACTTAATTAGTTTGGACAACATTTTGGATGAAAATATTGCTGCTGCAGGAACATTGAATTGGCAAGTCTGTGACAGTCATCGTCTCTCTGAAATGCTTGTATACCCACCTTACCGACTTATATATCCCCGATATTGCTGAAAAATAAAGTTAACTCCCTTCCCGTCTTCTGTCACATCCTCTGTTTCTTTTGCTGTATTTTTTCCTCTTTTTGGGGGTAAAAATTGTATCTTGTCTGTCTAACATTTATAACAAGGAGATAAGCAACTCTCTGACATTGACATAACGTGAAATAGTAATTCCTATCTAGATGTACATATTTATAAACACACTTAATATAAGTTTAGCTTATTGTGTGGTCACAATTGTTTATATCGCATATACATGCCACCCTGTATGTCCTTAATAAAATCTTGTTTAAACCAACAGAAGAAAAAAAAGAAGTCAGCAAATAAGAGGACAGACAGCAAATAGTGTTACACTAAATAAGATAAAAAATTCGAGAGGAAAATGACTTGCAAAACTAAAACGTAATAATACATGTAAACTTAAGAGTGTGTAAAGAAAGTAGTCTTCGTTTAGAACATACTAAGTTGGGGAAAGTGATGGAAAGGGGGGCGGTGGGGGGGGGTGGGGCGAGAGAGAGAACGGGAGAGAGAGATGACGATGACGATGATGATTGAACGTTGTTATACAATGATAAGGGTTAGAGGCTATCACGCAGCAAACTCTCCAAGAGAGGGAAATAAAGAGAGATATATCATCATCATCATCATCCCCGAGACAGGAAGTCCCCTTGAGCAAACGTGCATTTATATCTTCATCGGTGTCTGTTTGCTAAAATATCATTGAACTAAACCGACTTGCACATAATACCAGCTGTTTTCACCGAGGGGCAATTTACGACGTCCTTGACAAGATAATGTTTATGGTCAAACCAAGCACAACTCCATATAATTAAAGATTATCAAGATAAGTGTTGAAGCTATCACTTGTTCGCCATGTTTTGCTATCGGAATGTGTATTGATTATCATTTCAAGAACGTGTCCATAAGCACTCTGCTTGTTAACGTTCTTAATGTTGTTATTGTTTGAAACGTGTGTATGAGAAATTGAATAAAACACGCTTAAACCAACTCCAAGGTGTGAAGTGGACTCGTTCGCGCTGCTTCCTGGAAAATGAAAAGAAGGCCGCAAGTACTTCACTGCCGTTCTCGAGTTACGTTAACTTTAACCAAGGTAGCAGCTAGCATGGCTTTGGTAATCACTTTGCCTGGTCAGTTGATCAAACAATCTGTCCGACCGGGAAAATCATAAACTGTTCAAGGAAGATAGATAACTCGGCTGAACAAATGACTACCAGTTAAAGCACACCGAAGCTCCTATTCAACCTCCATCACCTCTCCCCTTCACATTTTTAGACAAAGGGGAGGGGGTGTGGGTAGGTGAGAGGGGAGGGATGGGGGGGGGGTAGCTAGTTACAGTGAAGACACATTTGCGCCAACCAAAATTATAAAAAGCTCATCATGACCTTGGTTATGAAGACATAAAATTATCAATCAATCAATCAATCAATATGAGGCTTATATTGCGCGTATTCCGTGGGTACACTTCTAAGCGCAGGGATTTTTTTTTTTTATGCAATTTATATCGCGCACATATTCAAGGCGCAGGGGTTTATTTATGCCGTGTGATATGGAATTTTTTTGCACAATACATCACGCATTCACATCGGCCAGCAGATCGCAGCCATTTCGGCGCATATCCGGGTCATACCTAAGACTTTAAAATTGGCAATCTAGTGGCTGCTCCGCCTGGCGTCTGGCACTATGGGGTTAGTGCTAGGACTGGTTGGTCCGGTGTCAGAATAATGTGACTGGGTGAGACATGAAGCCTGTGCTGCGACTTCTGTCTTGTGTGTGGCGCACGTTATATGTCAAAGCAGCACCGCCCTGATATGGCTCTTTTCGTGGTCAGCTGGGCGTTAAGCAAACAAACAAACAAACAAAAGTACAAAGGACTTAACATTTCTTACATACTGCTTGACTAAAATCTTTACAAACATTGACTATATTCTATACAAGAAACACTTAACAAGGGTAAAAGGAGAAACATAATCCGTTAGTCGCCACTTACGACATGCGGGGGGAAGAGAAATAAGGATGTGGAAAAGAAGACTTTTGGTAAGTGAAATAGAGGTGATGGATCCAGTCAGGTAGAAATAAGACAACAAGAAAGGAATCGAAAACTGCAGGGAATAGTAGGGAGAGTTTTCTTGGAAGGAAATATAGGTGAAAGGACTGGTAAGGCAGAAATAAGACAAAAGAAGAGAAGTAAAGGGGTGGGGAAGCTCAGTGGGAACACTCCCGCCGCGTGAAGGCGACCCCATGGGAGCAAGTAAAACGCTATTTAAGACAAAACAAACAAGAGAGATCATAGCGAGAGAGAGAGAGAGAGAGAGAGAGAGAGAGAGAGAGAGAGAGAGAGAGAGAGAGAGAGAGAGAGAGTCTGGAGTCTGGAGTTTGGATGGTTTATTGATTGGGCCTTGGGCCCATTTCAATTAGAGAGAGAGAGAGAGAGAGAGAGAGAGGGGAAAGAGAGAGGGAGAGAGAGAGAGAGAGAGAGAGAGAGAGAGAGAGAGAGAGAGAGAGAGAGAGAGAGAGAGAGAAACTGAAACTGAACTTTATTACTAAAGGATAGAGGTTTTAGGCAAAGCCTAATCTTACAACCTGCCCCTTATACAAACACTTAATACAGACGCACAGAATATAGATAGTCAATCAATCAATCAATGAGGCTTATATCGCGCATATTCCGTGGGTACAGTTCTAGGCGCTCTGCAGTGATGCCGTGTGAGATGAAATTTTATACGGCCAGTAATTGCAGCCATTTCGGCGCATATTTACCTTTCACGGCCTATTATTCCAAGTCACACGGGTATAGGTAGACAATTATTAACTGTGCCTAAGCAATTTTTGCCAGGAAAGACCCTTTTGTCAATCGTGGGATCTTTAACGTGCACACCCAATGTAGTGTACACGGGGGGGAGTTCGGACACCGAAGAGAGTCTGCACACAAAGTTGACTCTGAAATAAATTTCCGCCGAACCTGGGATCGAACTCACGCTGACAGCGGCCAACTGAATACAAATCCAGCGCGCTACCAACTGAGCTATATCCCCGCCCAGATAGTAAAATTGACAAGGTTATTGTTTCTTACAGACGAACATAATGTAAATAGTAATAAGAAAAAAGGTTATGGTTTTGTATACACACTCAAAAATGGGAAAAACAATATAGTGTGGAAATTGCAGCATAGTTGCAATAATCATTGCATATAAACATCCAGAGAGAGAGAGAGAGAGAGAGAGAGAGAGAGAGAGAGAGAGAGAGAGAGAGAGAGAGAGAGAGAGAGAGAGAGAGAGAGAGAGAGAGAGAGAGAGAGAGAGAGAGAGAGAGAGAGAGAGAGAATGACAATTCTTTATTTAACGAGGGTAGTAGATTAAGCAGTGATCTGCTTTTTTACATCCAGCCCTCGCCCTAAAGAGGGACAAACTACAAAAGTGAAATAAAGAGAGAGAGAGAGAGAGAGAGAGAGAGAGAGAGAGAGAGAGAGAGAGAGAGAGAGAGAGAGAGAGAGAGAGAGAGAGAGAGAGAGAGAGAGAGAGAGAGAGAGAGACTCCAAAAGCCTCATGCAATCTTTGACGTCAACGCGAAGAGACGTCACTCGTAATTTGTCGCAATAATTAGTTGGAGAAGTATGTTTAATTCTACTGGCCATAAGTAGCACAAATGGTAAACACTATTTAGTTTGTGTTATTCATGTGTGTTACTTTTGTAAAAGAGTAATTCATACAGTGTTCACAACAGGTGTTTTAAAACTGTGTTCAAAAGTGGAACACTCCAGTTTACAGTATATAGGCCTACAGCAACTAGCCGGAACGATAAGCTCACTAAGATCAAACGAATTATGTATTGTCTGCCTGTCATTTGGGTAATCCTTACACGTAACAAACAAACTCCGCCTTGATCCCAAGATAGTCCACATCTTATTGCCCAGAGAGGTTTTAAAAGCTCGGAAAAAATCAGACAGTCAGCGAGCTACTTCTGTTCTCCGACAGCGTCTATCGTGGCCTATTGTCAATTTTCGCCAAGAGGTGTGAATTGGTCAGTGACGCACTTAAGGCTGGAGAACACTTTGGAGGCCCAATTTCAAAGTGATTAGGTAGTTTTAAAAGTTACTTTTTCTGTTAGTTCAATGTTTGCTTTATCAGGAAAATACAAAATATAAAGGGCTTAACGCGCAAAATTTTAAGATAACGACTGAAGTTTAAGCATAGGTATCAGATTTTTTCACGCAAACACTACTGAATAAGTTGCAATATTGTATTGTGAAAATGTAAACAAAATAACAATCAGATGATCACAAACTGAAGAAGAGAAATAGGGAAGCAAAATAGAACATTAAACGTAGTGATTTTACTTGTGAATTCGGAAAAAAATCCTTTTGTATCCATTTTGAAGCTCAATTTGAAGCATGGAACACCAACAAACATTGATTAAAAGTGTTAAAGTGATTACAGTGTTCAGAAATAGTGTTAGATACCAAGTTGAGTTATCCCTCTTTACCAATTTTAAAAAAAATACACCTCTTAACGCGCAACATTTTGAACTGTGATGCTTTTACTACCCCCACCCCCTTCCCATTTGTCAGAAAAGAGTGCATATTATCTTCCAAATAGAAAAGCAGGGTAGTCAGATGATCAAAAACTTAAGAAGAGAAAGAGGGAAGCAAAATAGAACATCCAACATAATGATTTAACTTGTGAATTATGAGAAAACTATTTTTTTTACCCATTTGTGAAGCTTAATTTGAAACTTGGAACACAGACAAACATATATTAAAAGTGTTAAAGTGATTACAGTGTTCAGAAATAGTGTTAGATACCAAGTTGAGTTATCCCTCTTTACCACTGTTAAAAGAAATACACCTCTTGTCGCGCAAAATCTTGAATTGTGATACTTTTACTTCCCCCACCCCCTACCCATTTTTTCAGAAAAGAGTGCATAATTATTATCTACCAAATAGAAAAGCAGGGTAGTCAGATGATCAAAAACTGAAGAACAGAAATAGGGAAGCAAAATAGAACATCCAACATAGTGATTTAACTGGTGAATTCTAAAAAAAACCCCACTTTTTTACTCATTTTATTAGCTTAATTTAAAGCTTGGAACTGAAGACAGAAAAAAAAATTAAAAGTGCTAAAGTGGTTACAGTGTTCAGAAATAGTGTTTGATACCAAGTTGAGTTATCCCTCTTCATCACAGTTAAAAAAAACACACCTCTTGTTGCGCAAAATCTTGAACTGTGATGCTTTTACTACCCCCACCCCCTACCCATTTTTCAGAAAAGAGTGCATATTATCTTTCAAATAGAAAAGCAGGGTAGTCAGATGATCAAAAACTTAAAGAAGAGAAAGAGGGAAGCAAAATAGAACATCCAACATAATGATTTAACTTGTGAATTATTAAAAAACCATTTTTTTTACCCATTTTTGGCTCACGTAAGTGTAGCCTATGCGATGATAAACTTTGTCTGTCTGTGCGTGCGTGCGTGCGTGCGTGCGTGCGTGCGTATGTATGTATGTGTGTATGTCTGTGGTAGAAACTTTAACATTTCCGAGTCTATGGATTACGTCAGTCTCGATCAAAAGTGTTCGACGTGTGTGATAGAAACTATTTGAAGACGTCACAGTATGACGTAAGAGGGTTAGACGTCACGCAAAGGAATTACTGAAAGTCTCGGTCATTGTTATTGTGAGCGGGCCGAGACTTCTTGGCAGATCCAGGGTCTCGCTT
The DNA here is from genome assembly GCF_037325665.1 of Littorina saxatilis. NCBI lineage: Eukaryota > Metazoa > Mollusca > Gastropoda > Littorinimorpha > Littorinidae > Littorina > Littorina saxatilis. The sequence goes on from NC_090249.1 coordinate 54,069,882, forward strand.
TCTTGCATAGTTTCACCTATGCTTACTGTGTGTGTGTGTGTGTGTGTGTGTGTGTGTGTGTGTGTGTGTGTGTGTGTGTGTGTGTGTGTGTGTGTGTGTGTGTGTGTGTGTGTGTGTGTGTGTGTGTGTGTGTGTGTGTGTGTGTGTGTGTGTGTGTGTGTGTGTGTGATTGAGTTTGTGTTACTGTTTGTCGATTTCTTACGTGAGCCTTGATGGCTTCGCCTCTTGTTGAAGCTTAATTTGAAACTTGGAACACAGACAAACATAAATCAAAAGTGTTAAAGTGATTACAGTGTTCAGAAATAGTGTTAGATACCAAGTTGAGTTATCCCTCTTTACCAATTTAAAAAAAATACACCTCTTAACGGGCAAAATTTTGAACTGTGATGCTTTTACTACCCCCACCCCCTTCCCATTTGTCAGAAAAGAGTGCATATTATCTTCCAAAAAGAAAAGCAGGGTAGTCAGATGATCAAAAACTTAAGAAGAGAAAGAGGGAAGCAAAATAGAACATCCAACATAATGATTTAACTTGTGAATTATGAGAAAACTATTTTTTTTTACCCATTTTTGAAGCTTAATTTAAAACTTGGAACACAAACAAACATAAATTAAAAGTGTTAAAGTGATTACAGTGTTCAGAAATAGTGTTAGATACCAAGTTGAGTTATCCCTCTTTACCACTGTTAAAAGAAATACACCTCTTGTCGGCCAAAATCTTGAACTGTGATACTTTTACTTCCCCCACCCCCTACCCATTTTTTCAGAAAAGAGTGCATATTATCTACCAAATAGAAAAGCAGGGTAGTCAGATGATCAAAAACTGAAGAACAGAAATAGGCAAGCAAAATAGAACATCCAACATAGTGATTTAACTGGTGAATTCTGAAAAAACCCACTTTTTTACTCATTTTATTAGCTGAATTTTAAAGCTTGGAAGACAGAGAGAAAAAAAATGAAAGTGCCAAAGTGGTTACAGTGTTCAGAAATAGTGTTTGGTACCAAGTTGAGTTATCCCTCTTCATCACAGTTAAAAGAAACACACCTCTTGTCGCGCAAAATCTTGAACTGTGATGCTTTTACTACCCCCACCCCCTACCCATTTTTCAGAAAAGAGTGCATATTATCTTTCAAATAGAAAAGCAGGGTAGTCAGATGATCAAAAACTTAAAGAAGAGAAAGAGGGAAGCAAAATAGAGCATCCAACATAATGATTTAACTTGTGAATTATTAAAAAAACATTTTTTTAACCCATTTTTGAAGCTTAATTTGAAACTTGGAACACAGACAAACATAAATTAAAAGTGTTAAAGTGATTACAGTGTTCAGAAATAGTGTTAGATACCAAGTTGAGTTATCCCTCTTTACCAATTTTAAAAAAAACCCACCTGTTAACGCGCAAAATTTTGAACTGTGTTGCTTTTACTACCCCCACCACCTTACCATTTTTCAGAAAAGAGTGCATATTATCTTCCAAATAGAAAAGCAGGGTAGTCAGATGATCAAAAACTTAAGAAGAGAAAGAGGGAAGCAAAATAGAACATCCAACATAATGATTTAACTTGTGAATTATGAGAAAACTATTTTTTTACCCATTTTTGAAGCTTAATTTAAAACTTGGAACACAAACAAACATAAATTAAAAGTGTTAAAGTGATTACAGTGTTCAGAAATAGTGTTAGATACCAAGTTGAGTTATCCCTCTTTACCACTGTTAAAAGAAATACACCTCTTGTCGGCCAAAATCTTGAACTGTGATACTTTTATTTCCCCCACCCCCTACCCATTTTTTCAGAAAAGAGTGCATATTATCTACCAAATAGAAAAGCAGGGTAGTCAGATGATCAAAAACTTCAGAACAGAAATAGGGAAGCAAAATAGAACATCCAACATAGTGATTTAACTGGTGAATTCTGAAAAAAACCCACTTTTTTACTCATTTTATTAGCTAAATTTTAAACCTTGGAAGACAGAGAGAAAAAAAATGAAAGTGCTAAAGTGGTTACAGTGTTCAGAAATAGTGTTTGGTACCAAGTTGAGTTATCCCTCTTCATCACAGTTAAAAGAAACACACCTCTTGTCGCGCAAAATCTTGAACTGTGATGCTTTTACTACCCCCACCCCCTACCCATTTTTCAGAAAAGAGTGCATATTATCTTCCAAATAGAAAAGCAAGGTAGTCAGATGATCAAAAACTTCAGAACAGAAATAGGGAAGCAAAAAATAACATCCAACAGAGTGATTTAACTGGTGAATTCAGAAAAAAAAAACCAATTTTTTACTCATTTTATACGCTGAATTTAAAGCTTGGAAGACAGAAAAAAAAATTAAAAGTGCTTCAGTAGTTACAGTGTTCAGAAATAGTGTTAGATACCAAGTTGAGTTATTCCTCTTCATCACAGTTGAAAGAAACACACCTCTTGTCGCGCAAAATCTTGAACTGTGATGCTTTTACTACCCCCACCCCCTACCCATTTTTCAGAAAAGAGTGCATATTATCTTCCAAATAGAAAAGCAAGGTAGTCAGATGATCAAAAACTTCAGAACAGAAAGAGGGAAGCAAAAAACAACATCCAACAGAGTGATTTAACTGGTGAATTCAGAAAACACACACTGTTTTACTCATTTTATAAGCTGAATTTAAAGCTTGGAAGACAGAACAAATAAATTAAAAGTGCTAAAGTGGTTACAGTGTTCAGAACTAGTGTTAGATACCAAGTTGAGTTATCCCTCTTCATCAAAGTTAAAAGAAACACACCTCTTGTCGCACAAAATTGTATACTGTGATGCTTTTACTACCCCCACCCCCTACCCATTTTTCAGAAAAGAGTGCATATTATCTTCCAAATAGAAAAGCAAGGTAATCAGATGATCAAAAACTTAAGAAGATAAATAGGGAAGCAAAATAGAATATCCAAAATAGTGATTTAACTGTAGATTTCAGAAGAAAAAAACCCTTTTTTTTAATCATTTTTGAAGCTGAATTAGAAGTTTGGAAGACAGAAAAAAAAAAAGTGCTAAAGTGGTTACAGTGTTCAGAAATAGTGTTAGATACCAAGTTGAGTTTTTGCTCTTTATAAAAGAAACACACCTCTTGTCGCGCAAAATCTTGAACTGTGATCCTTTTACTACCCCCGCCCTCTACCCATTTGAACAGAAAAGAGTGCATAATTTGTATTCTCTTCCAATTAGAAAAATAAGTAAAAGCAACTGGACATTTTTAAAATACATCTTTTCTGTCAGTCCAAGGATTGCTTAGTCCATTAAAAACAAACAGACTAGGATTTAACGCACCCATTTTAAGAAAAAGTTAACATGATAATTGATATAATTATCAGACTTTTTTTATGCAATTACTACTGAAGATTCCAGACCAGGTAAAACAATCATTTTATATCCTTTGTCACATTTTTTTATTTTTTTTATAAATCTATCTATAGCGAGTCTTGTCTCTTTGTGTCATTTATTTTCAAGAATTCTATCCTGGCAACAACAACAACAAAAACACCTACCTACCTACCCTATTTTTTTTAGCCATGTTAATAGAAACAGACAATTTATTTGTTTTGGCCTAAAGATCTTGAAACATTTGTTTTAATAGAGAAATAACAAGTTCAGCCATTAGCTGTGTCACTCGAATTTCTTTGTCAGGCTGAAACTTAGCTGTTGCGTTGGTGTCTGCTGTGTGTATCTGGGTCCAAAGCAACTTTCACATTCTCATCTACACACTCACGTTACACAAGTATATATATACAATTCCACCCACAGAGGCGTTCGGGGATGGGGGTCTCGCACTCGGGCGAATCACACCACAAAATACAAAGTATAACGTACACAGATTTTACTATTGAACCAAAAAGCAAATTAAATCATGAATAAATCAATCAAGCAAAACTTCCACACAATGACACACTCACTCTCGGTTCACACTGCGCTCTGGACGTGCACACTTGGCAGCACGTATACCGTTCCGGCACCGTTTGTCTTCCTGCAAGTCCAGCATAGGCACACGATTGTCCAAGAATCACAATAATCCTCGTGAATGTCACAGCAGGCATAGTAGAAAAGTCCAAAAGGGTGCGTTGATGGTGGTAATCCGGTGTACACACACACACACACACACACACACACACACACACACACACACACACTCCGGTTTGGTAAGTTACCTGATAAATAATGTAGCCTGTGGATTTAACGGGGAGACTGGTCAGACAGGAAGAGCATTTCACATTTCCGATGTTCAGCGATAAACTTGTTTTCTTCGAGAGTTCGATCTTCGTGCGATTCTGGCGCGTTGTCACCAAGAACGTAAAAAAAACCCCAGGATATCATCATGATGCCTCTCTACAAAAACCAGGCAGTCTAGGAACTCTTCATCTAAAGTCAGTCAGTATTAGCCCCTCAACACAATCCTCATCTTGTCCCATAGTGATTTCTGCCGCCAAAGAACGTGTGGTTCTTAACTCACAAGACGGATTTGTCGTCTTCCATTTCGAAATTCAGATCTACCCCAACTACGTGCATTGATCTGAGCAATAAAATGTAGATGCGATAATCTGCAAACATCTCTTCAACACAATCTACATCTTGTCCCATCGTGATTTCTGTCGGCAAAGAACATGTGGTTCTCAACTCACAAGACCGATTTGTCATCTTTCAGAAATTCAGATCTGCCCCAAGTGCGTGCAATAAAATGTAGAAGCGATAATCTGAAAAAAAATCTTTTCGCGTGAACGCTGCCACGTTGTCATCATGCAGTCCGATGTCTTTTATCCAGAGCAGGGATGAACACACTTTTTCATCAGTAGTTTGTTATGTTTATCCGCAGACTGATTTCCATTACTTGTCGTCTGTTTTAGCTTGACTCGTGGGGTTCTTCAGCAAGGCAAAAAGTGCTTGTTTACTGACACGTCCTCACGCACGACATGTCGTAAATGCAAGTTCTAACGATTGTTTTTTATTGCAGTGATACAGAATGTCGATATTTGTAAACGTCTGCCATTTCCTAATGTTTATTTCATTATTTTGCATACGGATATGGCTAGTAAGTGGATAATCTGTTACGACACGAAACGCGTTCTAAATCCGGGAGGGGAGGCTACTCCAACGTAGAAGGGAGGCTACTCCAACGTACTTTCCAAAGTGTGCTCCAGCCTTAATGACCCTTGACTCCTTAGGTGTGAAGCGATAAGGCCGCCGAAAGCGTTTCTGCCTTCGCAATTGGTCTGTGACGAGATGGAAACAGGAGTTAAATCAAGCGTGAAATGTTATTTTTGATTTTTTCAACTTATTTTTTTTTAAATTGCAGTTTCGGTATAAAAGTGGTCCCTCTTATATACTGATAATGGTAATATTAATCATAAATAAAATAAAAATATATAGATAAAACAAAAACAAAATAATAATAATAATAATAATAATAATAATAATAATAATAATAATAATAATAATAATAATAATAATAAAAAGAAGAAGAAGAATAATAACAAGGGTTTTTATATATCGCAAATCCTATCATGGTTCTGTGCGTCTCACAAAAAAAATTAAAAACATTGCAAATAAACAAATACAAAGTGATGTACATGATGAACATGGTGCAATTCTGTAACACATGTTACATAGCCACTGGTGAATTAACAATAACAGAGAGAAAAATAACAAAAAACGGTCATATAGGTTTTCGCAGCCATGGGAGGTAATCGGAACCGACCAAACAGACTGAGCCAGTAGCGCGACATATGTTGTGACAACCAGGTGACATGACAACCAGGTGACAGTATACGTAAAGTAGCGCGACATATGTCGCGACAACCAGCCTAAGGGTTAAGACAAAACCATTTTTTCGCTTTAAACAAAACACCATTAACATAGCCCAATCACGTACAAGATGCACATTCAACTACATGATTTATTCAGTATCTATCATAACAATTGTTTGTTTGTTTGGGAAACATCGAGAAGTAATTTTAAGAAATTTTTCAAAAGATGACGGACTGTGCTGTCACCCGTCGCCAGTGTAATTAACTAACTGGAGATGGGTGACATCACTGTCATAAATTCATTTTGGGGTTTACTGATAATCAGTAACATACTGTAATAATTATACCAAGAATAACCACCCCATCCCACCGCTCATCAAATAAGGGTATCCCAACAATCGACAGAAAAAAAACCCGGAAAGGTTGTCTTGTCATCATTTTCACGAGTTTTCATTCACAAACACCTGGTAAATAAATCTCATGTTCCCCATGCAATAAATCGAGGTGGTGAATGGGTTTGAGCTTTCAGGTGAAACGTGGATTGTCAAAGTAAAAGCCAATCAGGCTGATTGTTTGATGTGTGGAACCATCGCGGCTTTGGATTTTTGTTTCCGAGGACAACGATTGTAAGCATTCACTCTCAAAGACCCAATCAATGACAATGTTGATAATTACCGCGGCGACTCATAGTCAATTTGCAACTTATCTCTGTAATCGCAAAATCCACAACGAAAAGTCATAAACACTTAAAAAGAAAAGAAATATGCTCAACACTTACTGAATTCACACACGTGTATTATCGCAGCTCCGTACATTCTCAGACGAAGAAAAGCGTCAACAAGCTACGTTTGACGTCACAGGTTGACGTGTTATCTCGAGCTACTGTGACGATGCTTTGTGGCCCGGAGTTGGATTCTAAAAATTCGTCTCCCTGTGCGTTATTGTGCATTTTGTTGCACAACCAAAATGATGACAAAAACGATGTTTGGTGGCTTGTCGTCAGACCAGCATTTTGTTGTTGGACCTCGGGGAGCATATCGCCTTTTGTCTCATATTTATCAACCGCGGCCTTCGGCCTTGGTCGATAAAAAGATGAAACAAAAGACGATATGGTCTCCTTGTCTGTCAAAAACCCATCAAACATCTTATATTGTTAAGTTAGCATGCGTATTTTGTGTTCCGATGCTATTCCTACTCATGCAGATGTCGAGTGCATTTGAGGTAAAAAAAAAAAAAATTAAAAAAAAGAACAACAACCGGCAGTTTTGTCGCGACATTTCTCGCAATAATGTTTTGGTAAAGTTTACTTCCTCGTCCGGATTTTCATATGTAATTTTCCATGATGTTCGACCTGCAGCCGACTGCGAAATACTCTTAAATGTTTTCAAAGTTGCAACGCAAGTAAGCGTTTCTATCTTTCACTGAACTTTTGTTGTTGTAGTATATGACATATCTGGGCTACGGCCGAGATTCGAACCCGCGACCCTAAGATCACAAGTCCACCACCTGAGCTACCCGGGCTCCCTTGAAGCCAATCGGTATCGTATGTGTTTGAATCTTTAGTCCGATCATACCACGTTTAATGTCCTGTTTGGAGTAAAACAAGCTCGAAAAAAAAGAATATAATAGAAAAAGCACAATTTCCTAAGAAGCGCTTTACACTACTGCGCTATATTGACTTTCTGTGGCGTGAACGCGACAGCGGTTGCCGTCAGGTATGAAATCGACACAGGTATTGAGTTTTGTCTTCGTATTGTCTTTTATAAGGCTTAAAAAACAAATAGGTGTGTTTACGGTAACCCGACCTACCCTATTTTTTGGGGCCGACCCTATAACTTTTTATTACATTTGTCAAACAAATACACACAAAAACCAAGTAAACGAGTGCAGAAAACGCAATGAAAGCGAAAGCGCTCGAGTCGCACACTTATTTCCCTGTCAAGTAGGTTTAATTTGTACACATTAGAAAAAAAGTTTAAAAAAAAGTGATTGCCCATCTTCCTACCCTATTTGTTTGGGCTATGTTACCGTAACCACACCTTTTTTTGGGGGGCCTAATGTGAGTTCGAAGGGTTGACTGAATGTAGTAATTTCGTATACGCGACATGTTTTATGATATTGCTTACTTGTCAACTGCGATCACATGTCTAAACGGACTGCGGCTGCCAGTTTCGGCCCCAACTAACGTTCACAACCTGTCTTTCACAACCTTTAAACTCATGTTTGTTTTACATTTATTTTTTTAATTACATTGTACTATCTCTACATCACCAATAAAGAAAATTCATACACTACCATCTCGCTATACCGACTGCTAAACGTACCAAGCGGGCGGGACGGCTCTCAGTTAGCCGAATGCAATCACGTTGTCTTCTGCGCTTGAGCGCACCCCACACACACACTTGACATACTCTTGAAGGCGATAAGACACCACCCGAGTAGCCAACGGCGGCTTTTTTAAATTGCGATAACAACTCGGGTAGACAGTTTCAAACTGTCGTTAAAGACAGGTCCAACTACACTTACTTTTAAGATGTTACATTATGGAGGTCAAAATGGCCAATTTTCTGTAGTTTTCGGGGGAGAAATCTATCCTGTTACTGTATTAAAAAAGAAGCTTTAATTTTTCGGCACTATATTTGATTATGGTGGACTCAGTGGAACTCATTTTGATAAGCATCGCTCCACGGCTATTGCCAGTTGTCTCTCTGACCGGACACTAGCCTACAGTACTACGCGAATCTATCCCCCCCAAAATACAGAGTTATCTCTCATATGTTTTTCGCGAGCACTGATCTAAATTTGAGATCAGTGTTCGCGAGACGAAAATGATTGCAGATTGGCCGACTTCAACAGTGATCTCCGTTCTGTTCTTCACAGTTATGATAAAGACATCGTTCTAAGGTCAAAACAAGTCGAAATTTTGGGACTGCTGCCGGAAGGAGACCGTAATATATGGTTTCATCTCTGTCAACTGGTTACAGAAAAAATCGTCTGCTCCAGTGAGCGCCGAAACCAAACGGTTGATTATCACGTGACACTTTTGCCATATTTAGAGTTGTTTGCACAGTAAATACAGCCACGAAAAATAGCTCGCTTGAAACTGTCTTAGCTTACATATCAATTCCTTTGTAATTTAAAAATTACAAAACACCATGAAAAGTCATTATCGACGATCGCGAATCTGCTTATATCAATAATACATTACAAAAAGCTCTAAATATGTAAAAATAAAAAAAAAAAAAAATTTTTAATTTTTTTTAAAAAAAATCGGAAACTCAAGGCATCCTGTCAGGGAGAGAATGAGCTGAACTCATTTTGACCTGAGTTCAGGATGAGTGGAACTGTCCTAACATTCTCAGAGAATTATTTTCAAAGTTTATGTTTGTTTTAAACATTAATATGTGAAAACAGAATTAAGTTAGGTGATCAGCGATGCTGTCAAAACTACTTACATGACGTCATATTTGGCTGGTTTTTAGTGTTGATATTTTTGTTTCGAGCGACAGATTGACTGATTTGTTCCATATCGCTTAACGCGTTGTTTATTGTGGGTTTTTTTTAAACATTTTTTATTAGGTGTTTTTGTTTGTTTGTTGTTGTTGTAAGCACGCTGTTGGATCACACACACACACACACACACACATACACACACGGCTGCGTCTGCAGGTGACCCGTCTGCAGTTTTACTAGATATTGCACATCTTCGGCGTGTGCACTTTCAGTAGATCTTTTTGTCTTTCTTTGCATCCACATTGTGACACAGTGAAGCCGTCCACGCTGGGTGGTGGAGGTGGTTTGGACCCGATAGATAAAATATTACGATTTTTAGCATAACAAAGAAAACAAACCCGAATTTTCGAGCGATGGGACAATAAAATAGTTAAAATAATTAAATAAATAAAATTGATCCCTTGACTTTGGGGTTGCGCAACTCTGTTGCTACTAGCTTTCCTCTGGGAGAATGCGACCCGAATTTCCCAGCGACGGGACAATAAATTAATGGAAAAAAAACCTTATAGGTCCCCTGACTTGGGGGTATCGCGACTTTGTTGCTGCTAGCTTTCCTCTGGGAGGAAGCGCCCTAATTTCCCAGCGATGGGACAATAAAGTAATGAGAGAGAAAAATCTAATATATCCCTTGACTTTGGGGTAGTGCGACTCGGTTGCTGCTAGCTTTTCACTGGGAGGAAGCGATCCGAATTTCCCAGCGATGGGACAATAAAGTAATGAAAAACAAAAATATAATATATCCCTTGACTTTGAGGTAGCGTGACTCTTTTGCTGCTAGCTTTCCACAGGGAGGAAACGCCCCAAATTTCCCAGTGATTGGACAATAAAGTAAAGAAGAAAAAACATCTGATAGATCCCCTGATTTGGGGGAAGCGCGACTTTGTTCCTGCTAGCTTTCCATTGGGGGAAATTGACCCGAATTTCCCAGCGATGGGACAAAAAAGTAATGAAATAAGAACCAAAACATGTAATAGATCCCTTGACTTAATTTGGAGATGACAAGAAAATATCGGGCGTATTTACATGATTTGTAAATCGCGGGGCATTGTTTTACATTTTTACTTCTTCTTCTTCTTCGGCGTTCCAGGATTGCATTTTTTACGAATCACGGGTTAACACGCTCGCATATTACGTGTTCTATGCTATTCCTTCTGATGCAGGTGTCGATCGCATTCACGATCAAAAACATGAGTTTTTGCGTCAATTACTAGGGGCATTATGCCAAAAAGCGCTGTATGTCAGCAAGGACTTGGTAGTTTGCTTTGAAACTTTCCGAATATTTTGCCTACAAACTACATGTACTACGGGCAGTACATAGACAAATTGAACGAAATGACATAGGCATTAATGCCTTAATTTGGGTGCGTAATTTGTCGCAATAATTTGTTGCCAAAGGATTTTAATTGATATGCGCGCAGCGGAATGTATATGGCCTTTCTGATTCCTTATTGAAAACATTTAATAGATCCCTTGACTTTGTAGATGACAAGAACATATCCGGCGCATTTACGTGATTTGTAAATCGCGGGTTCACACGCTCGCATATTTTGTGTTCTATGCTATTCCTTCTGATGCAGGTGTCGATCGCATGTGCGGTCAAAAACGGGAGTTTTTGCGTTAATTACGAGGGGCATTATGCCAAAAAGCGTTGTATGTCAGCAAGGACTTGTTAGTTTGCTTTGAAACTTTCCGACTATTTTGACTACATACCACGGGTAGTAGCATAGACAAATAGAACGAAATGACATGGGAATAAATGCCTTAATTTGGGTGCGTAATATGTCGCAATGATTTGTTGGGGAAGTTTGTTTAATTCAACTGGTAAAAGTAGCACAAATGGTAAACACTATTTAGTGTGTGTTATTCATGTGTGTTATTTTTGTAAAAGAGTTATTCATTCAGTGTTCACAACAGGTGTTTTAAACATGTGTTTAAAAGTGGAACACTCATGTTTACAGTATATACAGCAACTTATTCGGAACGATAACCTCGATAAGATCAAACAAATTATGTATTGTTTGCTTGTCATGTGGGTAATCCTTACACGTAACAAAGAAACCCTGCCTTGACCCCAAGGTAGTCCACATCTTATGGCCCAGAGAGGTAATGAAAGCTCGAAAAAAATCAGACACTCAGCGAGCTACTTCTGTTCTCCGACAGGGCCTATTTCTCCCACATGAAAGCTAGCAGCAACAGAGTCGCGCTACCCCAAAGTCAAGGAATATATTAGATTTTTCTCTATCATTACTTAGTTTATTGTCCCATCCCAAGGTAGTCCACATCTTATGGCCCAGAGAGGTAATACAATCTCGGGAAAAAATCATACAGTCAGCGAGCTACTTCTGTTCCCTGACATGGCCCATCGTGGCCTATTGTCAGTTTTCGCGGATAGGTGTAAATTTGTGAGAGACGGACTGAATGACACTTGACTTAGGTGTGAAGCGACTAGAACACCAAAAGCGTTTCTGCTTCAAGACAGGCCTTCGCACTTGGGCTTTGTCTGTGACGAGCTGGAAACAGAAGTTACATCAAAGCGTGAAATGTGTTCGATGTATTTTTGATTTCTTCAACATTAATTTTGTTTAAATTGCAGTTTCGATATAAGCGTGGTCCCTCTTATATACTGATAATGAAAAAATAAAACAATAATAAAGGTTTTTATGTATCGCAAATCCTAACATGGTTCTGGGCGTTTCACAAAATAAATGTGTTAACAAAATTACAAAGCAATGTACATAATGAACATTTTCCCCGAGTACGCAGTACTAGGGTCCAGCAGACTTTAATTGTGTGTGTGTCTGTCTCGACTTAAAGGCTTATTGCTGGGAAACTACTGGGCGCAGTTCTTTCAAAAGTTGATACACTAACTTGATAATAGGTCCGATTGATCGTATTAAAACTTCATAATGTTACCTGGGACCTAAATGCCCCCCAAAACACAAAAGCCGCTCTTAACGGTGGGAGTTTTTGCGGGGGAGGCTGGTCGCTTTGCGAACAGCCAGTCACTGAACTAAAGGGGAGACTTGTAGGCGGCTGAGCACGAGAAAAGCATGATTTGCAAGACAGCCGATGGGGATTTGGTCTCGGCAAAGAAACTATTGGTCTCGGTGAAAGAGAGAAAGAGAGCACGAGAGAGTCTATGGCCAAAGTGATCGGGGATCGATTCCCGGCATGGGCGGTCTATATATATATTTTTTTTTAAATTCTCGTTTACTATTGTTTATTATGAACGTTTTAATGTTTTATTTCACTCTAATAATTTTTTTAATTGTGTAAAATAAATTAAAAAAAAAAATATTTTTTTTAAATCCAAGTGACCCACGTTCGATTCCCGGCATGGGCGGTCTGTTTGTTTTTGTTTTTTTAAATTCTTGTTTACTATTGTTTATTATGAACGTTTTAATGTTTTATTTTACTCTAATAATTTTTTTAATTGTGTAAAATAAATATTTATTTTTTAAATCCACGTGCACAAGACAAAAACTTTCATACTGGGGGAGCGTACTCAGGTCCAGCGCCAGCGTTTTTTATAAAACAAAACCATTTTCTTCCTATAAAAAACACCAACAACAGTGGCATCAGCATTAACAGGGAAAACAAATCTAAAAATTAATAAAAGCACAATCACCTACAAGATGCACATTTTAATACATTATTTATCCAGTATATATCTATCATAATATTGATTGTTTGTTATTATGTGTTTGCGGCTGCCAGTTTTGGCCCCAACTAACGTTCACAACCTGTCTTTCACAACCTTTAAACTCATGTTAGTTTTAAATTTATTTTTTTAATTACATTGTGCTATCTCTACATCACCAATAAAGACAATTCTTACACTACCATCTTGCTATACCGACTGCTAAACGTACCAGGCGGGCGGGACGGCTCTCAGTTAGCCGAATGCAATCACGTTGTCTTCTGCGCTTGAGCGCACCCCACACACACTTGACACACACTTGACATACTCTTGAAGGCGATAAGACACCACCCGAGTAGCCAACGGCGGCTTTTTTTAATTGCGGTAACAACTCGGGTAGACAGTTTCAAACTCTCTCCCTTCCTCCGTACCTCTCTCTCTCCCTCCCTCTTTTGTTCCCTCTCACTCTCTCCCTCCCTCCTTACCTATCTCTCTCCATCCCTCCTTTGCTCCCTCTCTCTCTCTCCCTCCCTCCGTACCTCTCTCCCTCTCCCTCCCTCCTTTGCTCCCTCTCTCCCTCCCTCCTTACCTCTCTCTCTCTCCCTCCCTCCTTTGCTCCCTCTCTCTCTCTTCTCCCTCCGTACCCCTCTCTCTCTCCCTCCCTCCTTTGCTCCCTCTCTCTCTCCCTCCCTCCGTACCTCTCTCTCTCTCCCTCCCTCCTTACCTCTCTCCCTCCCTCCCTCCTTTGCTCCCTCTCTCTCTCTTCTCCCTCCGTAACTCTCCCTCACCCTCCCTTCTTTGCTCCATCTCTCTTTCTCCCTCCCTCCTTACCTCTCTCTCGATCTGTCTCTCCTTTGCTCCCTCTGTCTCTCTCTCTCCCTCTCTCACTTGCTCCCTCTCTCCCTCCCTCCCTTCCCCCGTACCTCTCTCTCTCCCTCCCTCCTTTGCTCCCTCTCTCTCTCTTCCTCCCTCCGTACCTCTCTCTTTTCCTCCCTCCTTTGCTCTCTCTCTCTCTCCCTCACTCCCTCCCTCCTTACCTCTCTCTCTTCCTCCCTCCTTTGCTCCCTCTCTCTCTCTCTCTCCCTCCGTACCTCTCTCTCCCCCCTCCCTCCCTCCTTTGCTCCCTCTCTCTCTCTCCCTCCCTCCTTACCTCTTTCTCTCCCTCCCTCTTTTGCTCCCTCTCTCTCTCCCTCCCTCCGTACCTCTCTCTCTCCCTCCCTCCTTTGCCCCCTCTCTCTCCCTCTCTTCCTCCGTACCTCTCTCTCAATATATATCACGACTTCCCTGCCCCCTTTATTCAATCTTTCCTACCGCCAACAATCTACCTCCCTCTTACCCTCTCTCTCCCTCCCCTCTGTCCCTCCATCTCACTCTCTATACCCCTCCCCCTCTCTCTTTCTTCCTCCCACTCTCTTCCTCCCTGCCTATCTCCCCCTCTCTCACTCCCTTCCTCCCTCCCACTATTTCTTTCCATCCTTCCTTCCCCTCTCTACTCTCTCATTTTCCCTCCTTCTCTCTTCCTCCCTCCATATCTCACTCTCTCCCCCCTCTCATTCCTTCCACCCCACTATTTCTTTCCCTCCCTCCCTATCTTCATCTCTCCCTCCCTTCCACACTCCCTCTCGCTTTCTTCTTCTTTCCCTCCCTCAATCCCACCAAATCTCTCCACCCCCCCCCTCTCTCTCTCTCTCCCTCCCTTCTTTTCTCCTTCTCTCTCCATCCCTTACACTCAGTCCATTCCTATATATCTCTCCCCATTTATCTCCCTTCCTCCGTACATCTCTCTTCATCTTGGTAGTATTATGACATTTATTAAATTAAAAGTAACAAGAAAGCACCTACGCGGTTCATACTTCGCAATAAGTCAAGTAAAGTCAATATTTATTTCAAAATACCCCTAGGGTTACATGAATAAAATAAATAAAAATTGCAATAAACACGACAAAAAAGATGTAATAATGAGACACAACACTTCGAATTAACCGAAAATAAATCTCATAACAAAATAATTGTAATCATTTTTTTTTTACAGGAATGTATATGTTTCTGTGTTTGTTTTTGTTTAAAAAAAAACTAAAAAAACGTGATCAAATAATCAGAACTCTTTCAAAATACTCTTAATAAAATATATTAAATGCAATAACTTTCGTTTTTTTTTAATTCAAATAAATGTTTAAGTTTGACTGCATTTGAATAGAAACTGAATTCTGATGAAAGCAGTTACTGTAAAGTCATTTGAAGTCACATGATAAAAATCACATGGTTTAGTTGAGCAGACCACAAAGTGCAGAGCTAAAATCTGTGTATGAATCTGTGTGAAAATCAACTCCGTTTGTCCACAGGGATGCTAGGAAGCAGTCAAATGGGGTCGCTCAATCTGCTCAAATCCAGTCAAATGGGGTCGCACGGGCCGACAAATGGGGACGTCCCCGTTTGTCGGAAGCGTCCCCATTTGACTGCTCTCCAGTGACAATCGTCCCCATTTGTCGGTAAAACCACCTACACACACACACACACACACACACACACACACATACATGCACACACATACACACACACACACACACACACACACACACACACTACATAATTATGACGAGCTTACCTGAGTAAGTGAAGTCTAATTGTGGTTTTATCGACCACAATGTAGAGAGGAAAGGGATTACGTGAGATAGAACGCGGGAATACGTCACTGTTTAACGACGTGTAAATGGTGCAGAAAAAAGAGAAAGAGAGAGGAAAGGAATAGGGAGGGAAAACGGTTATCAGTATAACTCTGAAGACAACTTAGGGCGAGGCACGTAATCCCTTTCCTCTCTACATTGTGGTCGATAAAACCACAATTAGACTTCACTTACTCAGGTAAGCTCGTCATAATTATGTAATTTTATCTCCCACAATTCCGAGAGGAATGGGTCACGTGAGACTTTAAAGTCTGCAACATTTACACCCTAGCACTGTCGATGAATTGAAATACTGTACATATAAACCTACCCCAATTCTTCATGACAGAACAGCCTGTCCAAAACTCCTCCCACTGTCCACTGGTTTCTTGTAAAAAGTTGTGAAGGTGTTAGCCCGACGCCAACCAACAGTCTTCAGAATGGTTGCCAGAGGAATTTTACTTGCAGCTTTACTAGATGCAGCGGAACGAGTTGAATGCGGCGTAAATATTGTCATGTCAATACCCGCTTTTTGTAATCCAATCTTTGTCCATCGACGGATAGTATCTCTCGACACCGCTTTGTGAGGGGCTGTCCAACTGATAAAGAGTCTCGTTTCCGTTCCTCTAAATGCACGAGTTCTTTTGACATATTGTTTCAAATAATGTACAACACAAATTGCCAAATCAGACGGAAAAGCACAAAATACCACTTCATTCTGATGTTTGTTTGGGCCAGAAGTTTTGAGCAAATCCCCAAACCTACATCGTACATAACATTTCCATGTGTTAGCTTCGACGAATAAAATTCATACGCGAAACAACAAGTTCCCGGTTCAAAAAACCAACAAACACCGAAAACTCCAAACTGTTTCCTTACCTTGCAAGTTGACACAATGATAAACAATCAAAATAGTCAATACACTTCAACTAACCTACAACTAAAACTTGTACAGAGAAAGGTTAGAGGAAAATGAAAGCAAAGCAAGAGAGACAGTGCACCAACACGTCTTCACAGGACGGAAACCATTCGTTCAGTGACGTATTCCCGCGTTCTATCTCACGTGACCCATTCCTCTCGGAATTGTGGGAGATAAAATTTAGAGTGTAAGCGCGATAGAGAGTATGGGGCGTAATGATGAGTTTCTTTCAGAAATGTAGTAAATGGTTTTGCATCGGTTGTTTCCCTTGTACCAGAACACTACTCTCGGTGTAGTGCTGGTCGTATGAGGCACACAAAATAAAAATGAAAAGGCTTTATAACTGATAGTAACTATCCTCTCTAAGTTAAAAGATAATCGTTTTATTGGAACATTTTCTATAGCTTACGGGTTTTGTTTTAATTTTTGCTGTTTTTCGTCACATGCTTGTTTATCTTTTTTTTTTCATGTGCTTTTTACTTGTTCAGAAAACCACTTTCTTTTCTTTACTTCGATCCTTCCTTCGTTTGTTTGCTTGAGTTTTGCTGTGTGTTTGTTTGTTTCTTTTATGTGTTTGTTTGTTTGTTCTCACGAGAAAGAGTGTACCTTTAACATTTTGAAATGTCATCATAATCAATCAATCAATCAATCAATCAATCAATGAGGCTTATATCGCGCATATTCCGTGGGTACAGTTCTAGGCGCTCTGCAGTGATGCCGTGTGAGATGAAATTTTATACGGCCAGTAGATTGCAGCCATTTCGGCGCATATTTACCTTTCGCGGCCTATTATTCCAAGTCACACGGGTATAGGTAGACAATTATTAACTGTGCCTAAGCAATTTTGCCAGGAAAGACCCTTTTGTCAATCGTGGGATCTTTACCGTGCACACCCAATGTAGTGTACACGAGGGGAGGGTTCGGACACCGAAGAGAGTCTGCACACAAAGTTGACTCTGAAATAAATTTCCGCTGAACCTGGGATCGAACTCACGCTGACAGCGGCCAACTGAATACAAATCCAGCGCGCTACCAACTGAGCTATATCCCCGCCCAATAATGAGGAATTATTAAAACAAAGTTTTAAGAAATCAAAAGATGCATCGAGTAACAATAACTGTGTTTGTTACCATTTTTGTTAAAATGCACTGCAGGCATGCATAATTCATACGAAGGTAATTTACACTAATGAACTACATTAAACATTACTGCAGACAACCTCTACCCCAGTTCAGTCTAGATCGTAAACAAAAATCAGCAACTGTCTTTTATTCCATCGATTAAATGTCCTTACATGTGTTTTTCACGAAAGGCATGTACCCTGTTGAAATATGTGTGTGACTGTTACAATCCTCAGAAGAAAAAATAAACCCTTTCACTGGAAAAGACGAAAAGTTCGATAATCTGGGATGTTATCATTATAAACGCGTTTTTAGTGTGTAGTGGGTTATCAACATTGCTTTAAAACAACAGTTTTGCAAGACAATCAAAACGATAATGCAACAGGCTTGTGACAGTAACTTCCTCGGTTGAACAAAAATTCGGCTTGTGTCAGTAACTTTCTCGGTTGAACAAAAAATTGGCTTGTGTCAGTAAA
This sequence comes from Littorina saxatilis, assembly GCF_037325665.1. Lineage (NCBI taxonomy): Eukaryota > Metazoa > Mollusca > Gastropoda > Littorinimorpha > Littorinidae > Littorina > Littorina saxatilis. The sequence continues at coordinate 54,087,976 of NC_090249.1, forward strand.
TTTCTCGGTTGAACAAAACATTGGCTTGTGTCAGTAACTTTTTTGGTTGAAAAACAAATCGGCTTGTGTCAGTAACTTTCTCGGTTGAACAAAAAATCGGCTTGTGTCAGTAACTTTCTTGATTGAAAAAAAAAATCGGCTTTTGTCAGTAACTTTCTCGGTTGAAAAAAAAATCGGCTTGTGTCAGAACCTTTCTCGGTTGATAAAAACCCGGCTTGCGTCAGTAACTTTCTCGGTTGATAAAAACCCGGCTTGTGTCAGTAACTTTCTCGGTTCAACAAAAAATCGGCTTGTGTCAGTAACTTTCTCGGTTGAACAAAAAATCGGCTTGTGTCAGTAACTTTCTCGGTTGAACAAAAACTCGGCTTGTGTCAGTAACTTTCTCGGTTGAACAAAAAATTGGCTTGTGTCAGTAACTTTCTTGGTTGAACAAGAAATCGGCCTGTGTCAGTAATTTTCTCGGTTGCAAAAAACCATGCTTGTGTTAGTAACTTTCTCAGTTTATACAAAATCGACTTGTGTCAGAACCTTCTTCGGTTGATAAAAACCCGGCTTGCGTCAGTTACTTTCTCGGTTGAAAAAAATCGGCTTGTGTCAGTAACTTTCTCGGTTGAAAAAAAATGGAGCTATAGCCGTCTTGCTATTCGTTTTCATGTCTCAGCGTTCGTCCTTCTCGCCTTCCCTTTATTCACCCTGTTGTAAACAACCTATCCAATCATGAATCTGGGACTTCCGGTACACCTTTCGGTACACGTGTACCCTACTATACACTACGCATCTCTGCGACACCATTCAAATGAATCGGAACTGCTTTCTAAATTCCCAACACTTGAAATGGAGAAAATTATGACTGATAGAGAGCATTTTCCCTTAAAGCTTGTCGGAAACATCATAAATCCCATACGCTGGAAGCACTTGTCGAATATATTTTCCGCGTGTAAACCGCGTGTATTGATTTAACAACACAGTGAAAGATATTCGTTAAGAGCACTTGCGGGAAACCTTTTCCCTGAAAAGTACCCTTATAATTATAAAGCTCTTCGCGTATCACCACAAATAAAAAGCGACATGTCAAGGTTTAAGTTCAGAGAACATGTTTAAGAATATTTCCTTGTAAAAGCCGCCGGCAAAGATTCATTGAAACCCATTCAGCTTTTACGGAAAGGATAAAGTGTAATCAGATTTCCTTATGAATTTATGTCAGATATTCATTGACTAGCCACTCACTATGAAGAGTGGATCAATAAATCCAAAGTCGCGTAAAACGATATCAAAACAGTTGTTATAATCTGTCGGCTTAAACATCAAAAATGAACTAAAAGTATTTACAGAGACTGGGTCCTAGCTGACCGAAACCCGTCGACCATGATAGGCGCGCTTTCTCAGTATTCTGAACACCAGGGACCTTATTTGCATGACATTGATTTTGATTGTTTTTCAGCTTAATATGAATTCAACATAACATTTCTCTCTATATTTTATTTTTAATTCATGAAGAAATTAAGAATAAAATGGAACTGTGTTAATTGTGTCTGCAATTGCAATTTCCATTTCAAGCAAAACACTTATTAACAAGTTAATTAAACACGTTCGGAGATTTCAAGCTAAAACGCAATCCCATAGTCCAGAATGGGTCAAAGATTGTTTCACCAAAAATGTCAATTAATTTGATTTTGTTTAAATGCGATCGCCACAGTGCCGCCTCATTTTCTTAACTGCCGGATATGACATCATCAAAGACTGATGTATTATCTGGAAGAATCCATAATTATGTGACCCTCCACCACGGTATGAGTCACATCTCACATTTTCATGTTTTCTATATTTTACATTTTCTTAAAGCGTTTTTTATGCTCTATCCAGTGGTGAAAACCGTTTTAGAAAAGAACAACAACTTTTTGAGTTATAAGCCCGTGACTAAGGTGACCTTCGAAAAGACGGTTCTGAGAAAAACAGCTCCAAACAACTTTGACTTTCCCCAGAACTTTTTCCTCAGCAACCTTTTACCGAATGAAAACTATTGTCAAAAACAGTGCATTAAGAACTAAAACCAACCAACCATAAAATAAAAAGCACCCTCCATCCCTCTCTCTCTCTCTCTGTTAACTGTCTCTCTCTTCCGCTTTCTCGCGCTTTCTCTGTCTGTCTGTCTGTCAACCCCCCCCCCCCCCCCCCACCGCCCCTCTCTCTCTCTCTCCCCCTCTCATTTCATAAAAGAATTTGGGAGAGAAGAAAAGGTTTCAATATCCTCGGTTATACCTCGTGTCAATATTCTAGTAAAAATATATGCAATAAATATTCTAGTAAAAATATTATGTTAAGTTTCATGAAGATCTGCAGTGTAGTTTTCTGGGAATCGCAGTGCGCGCAGACACATATACTTAAGCACATACACGCTCACCTCCCTGTCCCTAAGTCTCCCCGCACAAGATGTTTAACTTCTTGAAGGAGATCAGGACTGTTTCATAAGATTTGAATAACAAATAGGAAAAGATATGAGTTTTTACACCCCCGGTATAGGGGTGTGTATAGGATTCGCTCGATGTGTTTGTTTGTTTGGGTGTGTGTTTGTGTTCGCATATAGATCTCAAGAATGAACGGACCGATCGTCACCAAACTTGGTGAACAGGTTCTATACATTCCTGAGACGGTCCTTACAAAAGTTGGGACCAGTCAAACACACGGTTAGGGAGTTATTGGTGGATTAAGATTCTACAAGGACTTATAGAGGCACATATTAATGGTCAAAGGGAAATAACCTTCTCAGTTGGTGGCAGTGAGAATGGTTATTTCTCTTTGACCAACGGGGGTGTTTTTCCTACCTCGGAGGAATTTCTTGTTTCGTTAGATTTTGTTACCCTCTTCGCTATACTGTACGTGATAGACCCAAATGTAAACAGCTTTAAACACGGAGACCACCATGTAAAGTCAGAAAGGAAACACACTTGAATAGGTCCCCCAATAGCCTAATGGGTTGATGGGACATGGAACACCAACAACCAACTAACCAATCATCCCAGTCTACCGGAATAAACTGACTAACTGACTAAACAAAAGAACAACGGAATGAAATATTATTTTCTTTCGTGTTAAATATTACGTACGCCACCAAAGATCTGTCCATGATTTTACAGAGTGACCCCACCCCCCCCCCCCCCCCAAATGTCATCCTCTAAAATGCGAATAACTCCAACATGCGTTCAGCGAATTACTTTATATATTCGTGTACATTAGCGTGAGATGTGGGATGATGATATCACGAAGATTAAAGTTTGTAGATCAAATGTCTTGATTTTTACGCTTTAAAACAAAATAATAAAATTCAAATTCAGAGATTGTCTGTACAGTAGGTTTGACACTGAGCAGTAGCTACACTCATCCGACTTAAACCCTCCAGATTCCCGCCTGTAATTGCTTTTTCAATTCATATATTGTCCGAGGGTGGTTTTTGTATCCAAGACCTTTCAGAAAGAAAAAAAACAGGTAAACATCTGGAGGGTTATAATCGGGTTAGTTTAGCTACAACTCAGTGCCAAACCTCGTACGCTATTGTTGAACACATTCTGAGTAATATTGATAAGCATTTTAGTGGGTGGCATTTTTGGGGAGTCACCCTGGATAAGACTGTCGACCCTCTCGGAGACTGCAGTAGCCTGATATTTGTTGCTGAATTAATTTCACAGACTGACATAACATCATAGGTTTAAGCTTTGAAATGAAATCATCACGGACTGACATAACATCATAGGTTTAAGCTTTGAAATGAAATCATCACGGACTGACATAACATCATAGGTTTAAGCTTTGAAATGAAATCATCACGGACTGACATAACATAGGTTTAAGCTTTGACATGAAATCATCACGGACTGACATAACATCATTGGTTTAAGCTTTGACATGAAATCACCACGGACTGACATAACATCGTAGGTTTAAGCTTTGAAATGAAATCATCACGGACTGACATAACATCGTAGGTTTAAGCTTTGAAATGAAATCATCACGGACTGACATAACATCGTAGGTTTAAGCTTTGAAATGAAATCATCACGGACTGACATAACATCATAGGTTAAAGCTTTGAAATGAAATCATCACGGACTAACATAACATCATCATAGGTTTAAGCTTTGAAATGAAATCATCACATAGCCAGTTAGACACTGTGAGAGCGCCCTTCGTTATGAATTTCATTGCCACGAACTTCGGAGAGGCGGTCCATACATTTCATAAATAAATAAATAAATAAATACAATTTAAAAAGTGAGAAAAAACACGTAAATTGTGCCACTTTAACTAATCATTTCCGATAGTGTGTGTGTGTGTGTGTGTGTGTGTGTGTGTGTGTGTGTGTATATATATGTGTGTGTGTGTGTGTGTGTGTGTGTGTGTGTGCGTGTGTGCGTGCGTGCGTGCGTTCGTGCGTTCGTGCGTTCGTGCGTGCGTGTGCGTGCGTGCGTGTGTGTGTGTGTGTGCTTGCGTTCAAGTTCATACGTGCTTTCGTGCATGCGTGCGTGCGTGCGGGATTTTTTGAGTTTACGGCCTCAATTTGTGATCGCCCAGAAAACTTGTTAACCTTACTTTGACGCACGATAATGTCCTTCTTGGTAAATAGATTAACTTTATACTCTAATCTGCTGAGCAAAGGCTGGAATGCGGACCTCTTGAAGCAAACACCTGTCGTTTAGTCTTGATACAAAAGTAAACAGAAACTTTGTTTCACAGAACTGTTTCGTTACAAAATTCATATGAATTTGAGGAGCATGCACACATTGTTTTCTTATATCAGCCATGATTCAGTTAGCGTGAATGAGCTATTGTTTGAGCCAGTTTTCATTGAGAGAGAAAAAAAGTCGTGCAAAAACAAGTGCGAACGAACAATTGAACAAACAAAAAACGAACAAACAAAAGCACATCGCAAACAGATTAACTATTCGTACCTTCCTCACAAGTCCTATTTTAACAAAAATGCAATTATATTCATAAGAATTATGGAATAATAAAGCAGGTCAATTTAACTAACCACTGTCAATAAAATAACTGTTATCATTTTTTTTAACTAACGTTATTTCACTAAAAAGATTGTAATTAAAAAAAATAAAATGATTATATAAATATACATGTAAAAAGAAAATACCCCTCCCCCTTACAACTCCTATCAACCTTTAACACGCACACACACGCACACACACACACACACACACACACACACACACACACCCCTCCACCCTTCACCCCCACACACACACACACACCCGCAAATACACAAAACTTACAAGACTCTCACTTATTTAAGTGTTCAGGACAATAACAAATCGTGATGTAGCCATCGCCAGGTTATCTATAGATAGCGCTGTACCCATCGTAGTCCATGATACGACAATAAACAGAAAGCACAAGACATGGTAAGGATTACATAGCTCTAGAGGAAGACTGGAAAACCTAGCCCCAACATTTCCCCAATCGTCGAGGCAACCAACTAAACGCTCGTCTGAGAAGATATTCGCTTTATATACCTCTTCTAAATTTAGCCTCGACCTTCGCATTAGCCTTGACGTCATACGCTCACGGAACATGTATACAGTGACACAACTATGAGGTGATTCGTTTTGCCGTGTTCAGTCTCATTTTGCCAAAACCGCGTAAGTGGCATAGTCGAGAAAATTTGACGCCGCATGAGAGGAAGGTGCATACTGCATTTTTGTGTGTGGTGTTCTTGACAAGATGAGTTTTTTTTTCTCATGAACTACAAATTAGAAGATGCATAATTACAAGCAACACACTTATTATCATTCTATCTCTCTTGCCTTAGAAATGTCAAGCTTCTAAATGTTCAGGTTTGTTGAAAACTTACATCCATAGGTACGGGATTAACACTATTAAACTTGAAACAGACTACAAAGTTGTGAGCAAACTAACCTGACCTTTTGTATTAATTTTGCAAAACCATTTTGTCTGTTGATAAATGCATGTGACCCTCAACGCCCAAAAGGTAAAAGGCAGTACGTGTTCAACTGCGTGTTGTTGTTGTGCTTTTTTGGGGTGTGTGTTTGGTTTAACTTGTTGAGCTCGTTCGCGACTTATGTCCCTTTTTTGACACGCTTTCACAACTAACTTGATATATGTACAACCTTTTGGCACGAAGTTGTAGCATGTTCTAAATCAGTCGCTTTGAGACGAGGGAATTCCCCGTGTGAAGAGTTGTCGTCCTTGCGCTGGGGAGAGAGTGTGAAGGTTCGTGTAGACGACTTTTACGTGTCTTTTGTTGGGCTCTGTTTGCACCATGAAATCTCAATGTCGGGATTATAAGGGTCTAAATGACTTGGTTCTGGTTCAAAAAGTCGCGTGTACTCAACTTAGTGGGTTTGTGTGTGTGATGCTGTGTTTGTAATTCCTTCTGTATTACGTGGTTGCTTTCCAGTCAGTTGTTCTCTCTTTCTGCTTTCTCTCTTTCTGCTTTCTCTCT